>NC_091985.1:46866140-47099322 GCF_044704955.1 Pristiophorus japonicus | reverse complement strand
GGGAGGGAAGGAGAGAGGGGGGGAAGGAGAGAGGGGGGGGGAGGGGGAAGGAGAGAGGGGGGAGGGAAGGAGAGAGGGGGGAGGGAAGGAGAGAGGGGGAGGGACAGGAAGGAGAGAGGGGGGAGGGAAGGAGAGAGGGGGGAGGGAAGGAGAGAGGGGGGAGGGAAGGAGAGAGGGGGGAGGGAAGGAGAGAGGGGGGAGGGAAGGGAGAGAGGGGGAGGGAAGGAGAGAGGGGGGAGGGAAGGAGAGAGGGGGGAGGGAAGGAGAGAGGGGGGAGGGAAGGAGAGAGGGGGGAGGGAAGGAGAGAGGGGGGAGGGAAGGAGAGAGGGGGGAGGGAGGAGGAAGGAGAGGGGGGAGGGAAGGAGAGAGGGGGGAGGGAAGGAGAGAGGGGGGAGGGAAGGAGAGAGGGGGAGGGAAGGAGAGAGGGGGGAGGGAGAGAGAGGGGGAGGAAGGAGAGAGGGGGGAGGGAAGGAGAGGGGGGGAGGGAAGGAGAGAGGGGGGAGGGAAGGAGAGAGGGGGGAGGGAAGGAGAGAGGGGGAGGGAAGGAGAGAGGGGGGAGGAAGGAGAGAGGGGGGAGGGAAGGAGAGAGGGGGGAGGGAAGGAGAGAGGGGGAGGAAGAGAGAGGGGGAGGGAAGGAGAGAGGGGGAGGAAGGAGAGAGGGGGGAGGGAAGGAGAGAGGGGGGAGGGAAGGAGAGAGGGGGGAGGGAAGGAGAGAGGGGGAGGGAAGGAGAGAGGGGGGAGGGAAGGAGAGAGGGGGGAGGGAAGGAGAGAGGGGGGAGGGAAGGAGGAGGGGGGAGGGAAGGAGAGAGGGGGGAGGGAAGGAGAGAGGGGGGAGGGAAGGAGAGAGGGGGAGGGAAGGAGAGAGGGGGAGGGAAGGAGAGAGGGGGGAGGGAAGGAGAGAGGGGGGGAGGGAAGGAGAGAGGGGGGAGGGAAGGAGAGAGGGGGGAGGGAAGGAGAGAGGGGGAGGGAAGGAGAGAGGGGGGAGGGAAGGAGAGAGGGGGGAGGGAAGGAGAGAGGGGGGGAGGGAAGGAGAGAGGGGGGAGGGAAGGAGAGAGGGGGGAGGGAAGGGAGAGGGGGGAGGGAAGGAGAGAGGGGGGAGGGAAGGAGAGAGGGGGGAGGGAAGGAGAGAGGGGGGAGGGAAGGAGAGAGGGGGGAGGGAAGGAGAGAGGGGGGAGGGAAGGAGAGAGGGGGGAGGGAAGGAGAGAGGGGGGAGGGAAGGAGAGAGGGGGGAGGGAAGGAGAGAGGGGGGAGGGAAGGAGAGAGGGGGGAGGGAAGGAGAGAGGGGGGAGGGAAGGAGAGAGGGGGGAGGGAAGGAGAGAGGGGGGAGGGAAGGAGAGAGGGGGGAGGGAAGGAGAGAGGGGGGAGGAAGGAGAGAGGGGGGAGGGAAGGAGAGAAGGGGGGAGGGAAGGAGAGAGGGGGAGGGAAGGAGAGAGGGGGGAGGGAAGGAGAGAGGGGGGAGGGAGGGAGAGAAGGGGGGAGGGAGGGAGGGAAGGAGGCTGAACGGCCGGGCCCAAGACCTCGGGCGAGATTTACAGGTAGGCGGCGTCAGGTCTCGGGGGGGGGGGGGGGGGGGGGGTGTCGTCGCGGAGGTCCCGGGGGGGGTTAGCGCGTGTGTGCAGAGGTCCCGGCACTATTTTCGGCGCAGGGACCTGGCTCCGCACCCAACAGCTCGTGCTGCGCTGCGCCCGGCTGCAGAAGACCTGCAGGGAGCCGGAGAATAGGGACGTTTTTTTTTTAGGCGCACTTTCTGGTGCGAAAAACGGGCGTCCAGGTCCGGGCTGCGCTGTTTTAGGCGCGTCCCGAAACTTGGGCCCAATAATGCAACTGAACTGGTCGACTTGCATAGTTAGGCCACTAGCTATATTGATACCACAAGAATGCAATATTTTCTATGGAATACATCCAATATGGAATCTGTAATTTCATATATTTGTACTTAAAATGCCATTAAAAATTAAGTGTGATGTACAAGTGATATAAACTCTCACCTTGCCCTCATTCGGATTTCATTGCCCTCCTGTCCTCACTAAATCTCTCCTACCCATATACACAGCCACCCCCCTCACCTTGGCAGCTCTTGTGGCCTCTCTATCATGGCCTCGATCGCAGACAAGACCACTTCCTGTATCTCTCACCAGTACATCCCCTAGTCCCTTCCAACCCCACTTCATAGAGTAATGGAGGCCATTCGACCTATCATGCCTACTCTTTGAAAGAGCTACCCAATTAGTCCCTTGCTCTATTCCCGTAGCCCTGCAATGTTTTCCTTTTCAAATATTCACAGTTCTTTTTTGAAAGTTACTATTAAATCTGGTTCCGTCACTCTTTCAGGCTGTATGTTACAGGTTACGTTGCGTTAAAAAAATTCTCATCTTCCCTCTGGTTCTTTTTCCAATTACATTAAGGGTACAGACCCTACTGCCAGTGTAAACAATTCCACCTCATATCAAAACCCTTTTGCATTTGTCTCTGGAGAAAAAACTCAACCCGAAGTCACTTATAATTGCACTTTCAAGCTGTCTATCCATTGCCCTTCTATTTCCACCCTGCAACAACCACCCCCACCTCCCCGATACTTCTGCAGCCATTGATGTGTCCAGCCACTCCATCATCTCCACCTTTGATGCCTTGTCTCCAGTAATACCCTTAATCTCTCCAACCCTGGTAATTTCACCTGGTATGGCCCCCATCTTCACTGTCTCAAATGCAAGGAGTGCAGACTTCACCATATCCACCATACAACTGGGTTATCAATTACCAGATCTGACTGGAGCACATTAAATGCTATTTGCCCTTACTCTCTCCTGCCAAAATCGTCCATTACTCCAAGATCATCTTCAAGAGCAAAAGTAACCTCTGACTTTTCTTCTCCACCACGAACAATCGCCTTAAGTCTTTTTACTCACAGCCTCCCCAAATGTGAAGAGCTCATGGACAACTTTGTTCAGATTAAGAACATCGGTTTTTAGCTTCCTCTGCTGCTTCCCTTTGAGGTCAACCATTCCCCTTTTTATTTGGTGGGGGGGGGGAATATGGACTTTGTAACAAGGATATTAAACAGCTGCTTGATGCCTCGCTGTGCATTACAGAACTTCAGCTAAATGCTCTTTTACTCTTCCCCCTCAAACATCTCCTGGACCAACTCCATTTTCACAATTGTCTCCGAACCCGAAGACTACTTCTTGAATTCTCCAAGCAGATTCTGTCTGGTCTACAACTCAACTTCATCCCCACCATCGGACCTCAGACTTGAACTCTTGTATAGTCTCCTTCAAGCACCTCACTTTGTTCCACGCCTCTTGCCTCTCCTTTTAATTCTACCACCACGCCCCTCCCCCCCCACCCCACCCCTCCCCCCCCCCAAGTTTGTTACTAAGATAGCCTCCCTCCTTTCGTAACACCGAACTCCTCCGCCTCTATGATTTGAATCTTCAGCTCAGCTTCCCCTCTCTCTTTTGAATTCACTGATCTCCTGTCGTCCCTATATCTCTTCCTCCATTTCAACTCTCCTGTCCATATTCATTCATGGCTATCCCTCAAACCATGCCATCTCCCATGGCCTCCAGTCGTTCACAGACAGCCATCTCTGACCACCCTTATATCCCTCACCACCCGCATCCTCCTTACCCCCTTCCAAACCCACTGCCTTTTGCATCCATCCCTGGAATTAAAAAAAAACATGACTTTAATCTACACTTTCAAACTTACAATTGCCGAGTCTTTGGCTCTACATTTACAACCTCTACAACTGTTGATCTGCTCAACCACTCCCTCACCTCCATCTTTGCCCTAGACCCAGCAAATCTTTGACTCTCTCCCACCCTGGTTGCTCTCTCTGGTATGGCTCCAACTTTACTCACTCAAGTCCAATGGGCATAGACTTGCGCATGTCTGCCACACAACTGGTTTAGCCATTCAACTCCAGAACTGGCTGGACCACATCAAGCACTGCCTGAAAGGGTGGTTGAGGCAGAATTGTGGCTTTCAAAAGGGAATTAGCCAAGTACCTGAAGGAAAAAAAACGCAGGGCTACGGAGAAAGGGCGAGGAATTGGGACTAGCTTAAGCACTCTTGCCGAGAGCTGGCACCGACTTGACGGGCCGAATGCCCTCCTACTGTGCTGCAATGATTCTATCGGGTCTCAGCCAATTATTTCAGGATCATACTGGAGACCCACGATAATCTCTGGCAACATTTTTCTACTACCAACCATTTCTTTAAACCCCTCACCCACCTCCTCCGCCAACAAATGTGAGGAGCTCATGCACTTTTTTATCACTAAGATGGAGTCCGTCCACTCAGCTGTGTCTGCTGCTTCCCCGTCCCTCCTTTTTTCCAAGCCAAATCTCCCCCTGCATTAGCCCCAAACCTTTTTCTGTCCTGTATTTCTCGCATCTACCCTTCTGCGCTCTGAGCTCATCTTGTCCACGAAACCCACCCTCCTGTTCCCTTGACCTCATTTCCACTGAACTGATGATCACATAATGTCCCTTCCTAGCCCCCATGCTAGCTGACTTTCCTCATGCACTGTCCTCTTACATTAGGATGAAGAACACAAATAAATTAGAGGAAGGGAAAATAGTAAATCTTGGAAACTGAAAAAAATATTTTATTGAATCTGGATTCAATCCAAGTTGAGAGCCTTCTTTACAAAGTCGAAGTATTCCTAACCCTTACAGATCAAGGACTAAATGAACCAAGCACTGACTAGCTTGTACTGCTCAATGAAGTTCAGTAATATTTAACCAATGGGATTTTTCCATTTGCTGTGCAAGCAAACTGATCATTTATAAATTTCCAAAAATCCATTCACCTTCCAGTATATGTAAAATTACACAATTTTATCATTGGAGCAGTCTGTCAATCATTATCTGTCATGCCAGACCACCAGCAAAAATAGCTAAACACAGCAAATTGTAAATAATGTTAAGTATGCTAATGAGAATCACATTTCACTGTTCATGGCAGCAGCACATTCTGGCGTTGATGCATGTCAACAGACCATTCAAGTGTTGCTCTCCTGCCTGGAGTTTTTTTGTAAATTTACCCCAACTAATTTTCTCCCCTTCTGAAGCCACTGATTTCTTGCTGATACTGTCCCACAGATGATACTTCCAACTAAACTGCCATTACATTATTCATACATGAACCTTCACTTAGTGTCAGCAGGCTACTCATCCACAGACAGCATCACAGCCAGAGCCAAGCCTGTTATCACACACAATTCCAGAGCAGTGTTAGATAGTGGATCACAAATAGAAACCCCACTCCATTTTTCTGCAGGAGAATAAAGCCAATTACAGCACACCTGCTTCGGCCCCAATGGTGTCAGCCATGGCTCAATTGGTAACACTTGCGCCTCCGAGTCAGAAGGGAGTGCTGCATTGTCGGAGGTGCTATTTAGGATAAGACATTAAACGGAGGTTCTGTCTGCTCTCAGATGGATGTAAATCGAAGAACAGGAGAGTTATTCCCAGTGTCCTGGCCAATAGCTATTCCTCAATCAACATGACAACAACAGATTATCTGTCCATTATCACATTGCTGTATGTGGGAGCTTGTTGTGCGCAAGTTGGCTGTTGTTACCTAGATCATCATCATCATAGACAGTCCCTCGAAATCGAGGAAGACTTGCTTCCACTCAAAGTGAGTTCTCAGGTGACTGTACAGTCCAATACAGGAATTAGAGTCTCTGAAGGAAAGGGTGGGTGGGGAGTCTGGTTTGCCGCACGCTCCTTCCGCTATCTGCGTTTGATTTCTGCATGCTCTCGGCGACGAAACTAGAGGTGCTCAGCACCCTCCCAGATACTCTTCCTCCACTTAGGGCAGTCTTGGGCCAGGGATTCCCAGGTGCCGGTGGGGATGTTGCACTTTATCAAGGAGGCTTTGAGGGGGTCCTTGAAACGTTTCCTCTGCCCACCTGGGGCTCGCTTGTCCTGTAGGGGTTCCGAGTAGAGCATTTGCTTTGGGAGTCTCATGTCGGGCATGCGGATGATGTGGCCCGCCCAACGGAGCTGGTTGAGTGTGGTCAGTGCTTTGATGCTGGCCTGAACGAGAACACGGACGTTGGTGCGTCTATCCTTCCAGTGGATTTGCAGGATCTTGCGGAGGCAGCACTGGTGGTATTTCTCCAGCGCTTTGAGGTGTCGACTGTATACAGTCCACGTCTCTGAGCCATATAGGAGGGCAGGTAGACCATATGCTTGGTGCCAAATGGGAGGTCCTGGTCTTCAAACACACTTTTCCTCAGGCGACCGATGGCTGCGCCGGCACGCTGTTGGACATCATCGTCGATGTCTGCCCTTGCGGATAGTAGGCTCCCAAGGTATGGAAAATGCTCCATGTTATCCAAGGCCGCGCCGTGGATTTTGATGCCTTACACTAAACATCCGTAAGACAAAAGTCCTCCACCAACCTGACCCCGCCACACAGCACTGCCCCCTGGTTATCTACATTGCAACAGTGACTGCACTTCGAAAAAGTACTTCATTGGCTGTAAAGTGCTTTCAGACATCCTGAGGTCGTGAAAGGCACTATATAAATGCAAGTCTTGATTTATTTTTTTAATGGAGATCAACTAACTCAGTATAGATGTAGGATATAACTTTGCCGTGATGTGTACTGCTCACTGGATAAACTTGCTGAGCCATGTGGGGTGCTCGACATAATTAGCCATTCATGCTTTTTTGCCTTGTGATAGCCAAAATGTGTTACACATACTCCCTATTACTTGTTATATAAACAAAAATTCCTTGACTATATGTCCTTTACACAATGCATTAATATATCAAGTCAGTATCTGAGTGCGTTAATTTAGTTTGACAGCACTAGAAAAAAAAACAGAAACATAGAAAATAGGTGGAGTAGACCATTTGGACCTTCGAGCCTGCACCACCATTCGATAAGATTATGGCTGATCATTCCCTCAGTACCCCTTTCCTGCTTTCTCTCCATAACCCTTGATCCCCTTAGTCGTAAGGGCCATATCTAACTCCCTCTTGAATTATATCCAATGAATCCTCAACAATTTGCATAACCTTTGCCCAACTTGTCATTTGCTTGTGTGGAAAACAAAAAATTATATTGTCTTCAAAAATGGTAAGATATTGTCAGAGAATAAAAGTTCAATTAAGTTTTACTGTTTATCTTAACTTTGTTTGAGAAACACTAGTTTCCAATGAAACAATTTTCCAAAATTTGGGGCGGCAGATGTGCATACCAAAATCTAGAGATAGTACTCAAATATTCACCCTTTGAAAAATTAAATTATATTGCACATGAATATCTGTATGAAATGTCTTAAATTCTACAGAATCTATTCAGAAGCTGCAAGTCAAAATATGTAAACAATTTGGGCATTTAAACATTTTATAGTCAGATGAAGTAACATCAATTGGTACTAGTTCATTTTATGCATATATGTTGCAACTTCCAACCTGACACCATTTTGAGATCTGATGAGCAACACCATATGATCAGCCTTTTGTGGCCATTACAAGCAGTTGTTCAGTGAACAAATCTGGTTATGGTGCCTATATTTCTTCCATACTACAACACAAGTGTATATCAAGCATAGTATAGACCTGACAATGTTATCCTAATCATATTAACAACTAGATAATGCTGCGATCATTTTGGAAGATACTTACAAGATGCTTTTTATAAAAAATCAAATTTGATCTTTTCTGTAAATACATATGCATAAATGCAGTTATATATGTATAAGTAATTATATAAATATACGAATATAAAAAAAATAGTAACACGCGCATACAATAGCTCTTGAGGTCAATGACGAAACACCACAAGTCTGTTTTTGGTTTGCTAATAGGGCCTTGTCAAAAAGCAAAACTGAGCAACTTTTAAAAAGAAAACTTCAAGCCAATTGTCGTTTTAAAAAAAACACAATGAAATTAAAGAAATTCACTTCAAATACCAAGCGGATACTTTTCGTGACAGTCGAGGCTTGGAGCCAGGTTGATCCCGGAGCCTCGACACGGGGGTACGATCGCTTTCAATCCAACTACGCAGCAAACATTCAGACACCGGGAGACCATTTAAAGAGAAAGGGGGGGAAAAAAAAATCAGTGAGGATAGAAAGTGAGAGAAGACTGCAGCAGCCTTCAAGTCAGGGGCTGTGCAATTTCAGGCACAAATTTTAAGCCCCCTCCCCCAAAAAAATTAAGTTAACGCACATTTTTTAAAACAGTGAGCCTCCAAAAAAAAAATGCTGCTGGAGGTGTCAATCCGTCCGGCTCCATTTTATATAAAATGTACACACTAGAAAGAAGGGGGGGCGTGAGAAACCAAACATGCTCCCACCACCGGATTATGGCAAAGCACAAACAAAGCGCGGCCTAAACGGCAATGGAGGAGGGAGGGAGAGACCCTCGGTCTCTCCAGTCGCTCTACAAGCGGTGGGGAGTGCGACAGATGACGGTGGGGTGGCGAGAGGAGGAGGCCCGGCCCGGCCCGGCCGAGGGCGGCCCGTTTTCTCCCATTGCCCCTAGGGATAAGGGCCTGTAAATGAGCTGCTCGACCCCCACCCCGCCCGCCCTTCCCCAGCCCTGGCTCGCTTACCCGCGGCGTTGTTTCTCTCCTGCACGGGGCGCGGCCTCGATACTCGCCTCGGTCGCCTGTTGGCTGCCCTGACCGAGTTCATCCTGCGGAAGGCGGTTTTGGAGGGTTTGCTGCTAGTGGGATGATTATTTTATATATTTTTTTATTATTATTTTTCCGGCCTCCCCTCCTCAGCCTCCTGTGTGGTACCGGGATGTGGAGAAATATTTATTTTAATGGTTGGTTTGAAGCGCCCGCCGACACCGCTGCCCGCTCTCTCTCTCTCTCTCTCTCCCGGTGCCAATAATAATCCGCGTCTCTCTGCCTCTGCGAGCCGGAGCCCGGCGGTGAATCTCCCCCGCAGCCGCTCTCCTTTGATGCTATCAGTCGCCGCTCCTGGCCTTGTCCGCCGCCCCTCGGCCTTCTCCTCCTCCGACGCGGCCGCCACCGGATTTCACACAAGCCCCGCACAGCCGCCCTCACGTCCACCCGCTGCCATTCTCCGTCTCTCGCTTCCCCGCTTCCCCGCCTTCCTCCCTGGGCCCAGTCAGCCACCGAGCGAGGGCATGGGAATGAGGCTCCGGCATCATCGCCCCGCCCGCAACCAATCACAGCCCGCCATACACAACCTGCCCTTCCTGGCGCCCAATGGAAACGCGTCTCTCATCCGGCAGCTCGCAGGGCGAAAGTTTCTTTGCGGACGGGAGGGGGCGGTGTTGAGAGTGACGCGGCGGGGCTTTGCGTCCAAGTGTTGCTCATCCTCTGATCTGGGAGGCATTCTCTGCACTGCATTACTGTGTGGTTATTGATCTGTGACAGTGCCTTACTTGTGATTTACTTGACAAACACATTTTTTAATTAATGCAAAGGCAACTTGCTTTATAAATAGTTACAAAAGCAAAATACTGCGAATGCTGGAATCTGGAATATAAACAGAAAATGCTGACAATCTCAGCAGGTCAGGCAGCATCTGTGGAGAGAAAGAGATAACGTTTCGGGTCGATGATCCCTCGTCAGACCACAGATGCTGCTTGACCCGCTGAGATTTCCAGCATTTTCTATTTATCAATATTTCTTTATTTGCTAATGATAAAATGTTTCTCATCATGGGAAGCTTTTGGGGTAGGGTTACTGTGAAGGAATTGGAGATGCACATTTCGCTTTTAGAACTATAAATTCCACTGAAACTAAACGTATAACAACTTCATCACCATCTCTAAACATCACTTCATAGAGTATACAGACTGTAAATACAAACTGATGTTTTTTATGGTAAGATGACAATGTTGCACAAAAAAAATACAGTATTTTCCTTCGAGCATGTATATGCACTGCTCCATGTCCCACACGTAGCACACAGAGTCTCTGTGGTGGAGGTGGGGTGTGAGAGAAGGGAGGGATAGAGAGTAAATCTGTACATTGCAAATTGCAAATGAGAAGCATTTTGGGGGGAACTAGATAAATTGTTTTGGTCAGGGACTCTGAGGGACTCTAGGACTTTTGAACAGCCAGCCTGCGACATGCATTCGGCCAGGAGGGCAAGTCAAATTTATGCAATAGCTGTATTTCATTTCACTTTTAAGCAGAGGTGAGGACTAATTTTTCCCTGTTCTTTTACATTACTGAATGTAAAAAGAAAGACAATTTTGCATTTGTATAGGACCTTTCATGATCACCAGATGTCTCAACGCACTTTACAGCCAATGAAGTACTTTTGAAGTGTAGTCACTGTTGTAATGTACCAGATTGTTACCCTTCATCCTAACATTAATCCATTGATTATGCAGCTAATGTTACATGATAGGACTGGTCACATTTCAACAGTTTTATCTACAAGCATAAGTGTACAACATCCAAATGTTGAAACTTTTGCAATGGATTTTGCCAGACGGAACCAATACATTCACAAAGAGAATGTTGCAAATCACATAGCATTTTTAATATATAATAGGTATATGTAATGTTTCTTTGTTGATTAAACTCATAAATTGTTACTGTGTAATATATTGCAATTTAGGAGTTCTATTAAGAAATAGTCAGACCTAATCTTTAGGATTCAAGAAAAATAGGGGTTTCTTATAGTTGACACTAGTAACAGAAAGAATAGACAAGGGTGATGTAGTAGATGTAATAGATTTGGATTTTCAAAAGGCCTTCAATAAGGCATAACTAAGGTCAGAGCATGTGGAGTCAGGAAACAGGTAACAGAATGGATAGCAAACTGGCTACAAAACAGAAAACAGAGCAGGGGTTAAGAGCAGCTGAAGAGTACAGATACACAAGTCACTAAAGTAGCAATGCAGGTTAATAAGGCAATAAAAAAGTAAACCAAGTTCATTTCTAGATGGATAGAATGGAAAAGCAGAGGAGTCATTTTAAACTTGTATATAACCTTGGTTAGACCACACTTGGAGTATTGTGCATAGTTCTGATCTCCATATTATACAAAGGATATAGAGGCACTGGAGAAGGTGCAAAAAAGATTCACAAGGATGACACCAGAACTGAGATATTATAACTATCAGGAAAAACTGAATAACCTGGGGTTGACCTGATAGAGGTCGTTAAGATAATGCAAACTTTTTTATCCAGTGAGTGATAAGTATGTGGAATTTGCTACCACAAGGAATAGTTGAGACAAATAGCATAGGTGCATTTATGGGGAAGTCAGATAAGCCCATGAGGGAGCAAGGAATAGAAGGCTATGCTGATAGGGTGGAAGGAGGTTCATCTGGAGCATAAATGCCAGCATAGACCAGTTGGGCTGAATGGCCTGTTTCTGTAATTTAACTCGATCTAAAGTTCCATTGATAAATAAGTCTAAACTTAGGACAATGAACTAAAATCAAACATCCCATAATTCTTATTTTCTCTCCCTGAGCTGACCTAAACCAATAATACAAGGTTAGTTCCTGACAATATTTCGTCAGCACCCGGTGTGGCACATGACATACTGGAATAATGTTGGAATTACAAGGGCAGAATTTGAGTGCTAGCAGCACTTAAAGTGCTGTTGGCTTATTTTTCTTCAACAATCAGATGCTGGAGGTCCAGCAGTGAGAGATGGACTTATTTGAAGGAGAAGGCCACACAGAAATAAACAGCACTCCCAGAGCAGCATAAATCAAGATAACAGAATACATAATTACAATTTCATTTATGGCCCAAACCTGGAAGTGATTGAAGACATCTTTGGCCTGTGCAAGGTTGCAAACATGTGACAATATTTTAATAGATTGTCGTGGCCAACTCCTTTATTGCTCCATAATAGAGAAATAATATGGGGAATCATAGAATCATAGAAGTTAATAGCACAGAAGGAGGCCATTTCAGCCCATCGTGTCCATGCCGGCCAACAAGAAGCTATCCAGCCTAACCCCACTTTCCAGCTCTAGATCCGTAACCCTGCAGGTTGCAGTACTTCAAGTGCAAATCCAAGTATTTTTTCAATGCAGTGAGGGTTTCTGCCTCTACCACCCTTTCAGGCAGCGAGTTCCAGACTCCCACAACCCTCTGCGTGAAGAAATTTTCCCTCAAATCCCTTCTAAACATTTTACCAATTACTTTAAATTTATGCACCCTGGTCGTTGCCCCAGCTGCTAAGGGAAATAGGCCCTTTCTATTCACCATATCTAGGCCCCTCATAGTTTTATACATCTCAATGAGGTCTTCCCTCAGCCTCCTCTGTTCCAAGGAAAACAAATCCAGCCTATCCAATCTGTCCTCATAGCTAAGATTCTCCACTCCCGGCAACATCCTCGTAAATCTCCTCTGCACCCTCTCCAGTGCAATCACGTCCTTCCTGTAATGCGGTGACCAGAACTACACGCAGTACTTCAGCTGTGGCCTAACCAGTGTTTTATATAGTTCAAGCAGAACCCCCCTGCTCTTGTATTCTATGCCTTGACTAATAAAGACAAGCATTCCATATGCCTTCTTCACCACCTTATCTACCTGGCCTGCTACTTTCAGGGATCTGTGGACATGCACTCCAAGGTCCCTTTGTTCCTCTACACTTCTCAGTGTCCTATCATTTAATGTGTATTCCCTTTCCTTGTTAGCCCTCCCCAAATGCATTACCTCACACTTCTCCGGATTAAATTCCATTTGCCACTGTTCTGCCCACCTGACCAGTTGATTGATATCTTTCTGCAGTCCGCAGCTTTCTTCTTCATTATCAACCACACAGCCGATTTTAGTATCATCTGCAAACTTCTTAATCATACTCCCTATATTCAAGTCTAGATCATTGATGTATACCACAAAAAGCAAGCGACCTAATACTGAGCCCTGCGGAACCCCACTGGCTATAGCCTTCCAGTCACAAAAACACCCATCAACCATTACCCTTTGCTTCCTGCCTCTGAGCCAATTTTGGATCCAACTTGCCACTTTGTCCTGCATCCCATGGGCTTTTACTTTCGTGACCAGTCTGCCATGTGGGACCTTATCAGAAGCTTTGCTAAAATCCATATATACTACATCATATGCTTTGCCCTCATCGACCCTCCTCAAAAAATTCAATCAAGTTAGTCAGACATGACCTTCCCTTAACAAATCTGTGCTGACTGTCTTTGATTAATCCGTATCTTTCTAAGTGAAGATTTATCCTGTTTTTCAGGATTTATCCAATAATTTTCCCACCACTGAGGTTAGGCTTGTTGTGTATGGAGAACGAGTCAGACTGAACACTGTGAGCTCAAAGTAAAGTGTGACCTTAGTCTTTTATAGCAGGTCTCCACAGTGCCTCTCCAACCTGTGAAGCCTCCTTAAATACCTGTGCTCCCAAGGGATTATGGGATCCCTTGGGACTCCAGGGGATGAGCCCTCTGGTGGCTGTACAGAGTAAATACAAGTCCACATATATGATAACATTCCCCGCCAAAGTCAAAGTGTAACTATTTACGATGTGAATCGATCTGGGGCCCTTCTTGCCCACGTTGATTGTCTCGGTGTGGAAGCTGGTGTTGTTGAATTATTTGTTGGGCCCTCGCTGGGCTGCTGTGCAGCTGGCCTTGCTGGGCTGCCTGGTGTTTTGGGCCCTGCTGGGCTGTTGTGGAGGATGGGTTCTGCTTCGTGGTCAACCGTAGTGCCGGTTGCCACTGGTGTGTATGTTGGGCGATCAAAAAAGGTAGGGTCCAAGGTGGGTTGCTCAGGATAGTCCGTGAATCTGAGTTTGATTTGGTCCAAGTGTTTCCAGTGAATGAGTCCATTTGAAAGTTTGACCCGAAACACCCTGCTCCCTTCTTTGACCACAACAGTGCCGGGAAGCCACTTGTGACCTTGTCCATAATTTAATACAAATACAGGATCATTGATTTCAATCTCGCGTGACACATTTGCGCTATCATGGTATCCACTTTGTTGAAGCCACCTGCTCTCTACCTGTTCATGTAGATCAGGGTGAAATAACGAGAGCCTTGTCTTAAGTGCTCTTTTCATGAGCAGTTCAGCAGGTGGGATCCCAGTGAGTGAGTAGGGTCTCGTGCGGTAGCTAAGCAGGACTTGGGATAGGCGAGTCTGCAGTGAGCCTTCACTTACCCTCTTCAAGCCTTGCTTGATGGTTTTTTCACTGCTCTCTCTGCCTGATCATTGGACGCTGGTTTAAACGGGGCAGATGTGACCTGTTTGATCTCGTTATGAGTCATGAATTCTTTGAACTCAGCACTGGTAAAACATGGTCCGTTGTCGCTCACCAGGACATCGGGTAAGCCATGAGTGGCAAACATGGCCCGCAGGCTTTCAGTAGTGGCAGCGGACATGCTAGCCGACATAATCTCACATTTAATCCACTTGGAGTACACGTCTACAACCACAAGGAACATTTTACCCAAGAACGGACCTGCATAGTCGACGTGTACCCTCGACCACGGTTTGGAGGGCCAAGACCATAAACGTAGCGGTGCCTCCCTGGGTACATTGCGTAACTGCGAGCATGTATTACATCTGTGAACGCAGGATTCTAAGTCCGCATCAATACCGGGCCACCACACGTGGGATCTGGCTATCGCTTTCATAATTACGATGCCTGGGTGGGTACTGTGGAGGTCATTGATGAAGGTGTCTCTGCCCTTCTTGGGGACCACTACTCGATTGCCCCACAGAAGGCAGTCTGCCTGTATAGACATTTCATCTTTGCGCCACTGGAACAGCTTTATCTCTTCCTGCATTTCCACTGGGACACTGGACCAGCTCCTGTGAAGCACACAGCTTTTGACTAGAGATAAGGGATCCTGGCTCGTCTAGGTTTTGATCTGCCGGGCAGTGACGGGTTTTGCTCACTCACAAATGCTTCCATAACCATGGCTAGATCTGTGGGCTGCACCATTTCCACCCCCGTGGTGGGCAATGTCAGCCTACTGAGAGCATCGGCGCAGTTTTCTGTGCCTGGCCTGTGTCGTGAGTGCCCATCTCTGGATGTGGGCCGATGCTTGGTATTTATCCCTTTACTCTCGAAAATAAAGGATATAAGTGGCTTATGATCAGTTTCCAATTCGAATTTTAGCCCAAACAGATATTGATGCATTTTCTTTACCCCATAGACACATGCTGACGCTTCTTTTTCAATCATGCTGTAGGCTCTCAGCCTTAGACAGACTCCTGGATACATAAGCAACCAGTTGCAGTTTCCCAAAATCATTAGCTTGTTGCAATACACACCCGGCGCCATATGATGACGCATCACATGCTAGTACCAAATGCTTACATGGATCATAACAATTTTCTCGCTTTTACAAAGGCATTTTCTTGGCTTCTGCCCCAAACCCATTTGCCCCCTTTTCGTAGTAAGACATGTAATGGTTCTAGCAGTGTGCTGAGACCCGGTAAGAAGTTACCAAAGTAGTTCAAGAGTCCCAGAAATGACCGCAGCTCCATCACATTCTATGGCCTCGATGCGTTCTCGATTGCCTCTGTCTTCACGTTAGTGGGCCTGATGCCATCCGCCGCAATCCTCCTTCCCAAGAACTCCACTTCAGGTGCCAGGAAAACGCACTTCGAGCATTTTAACCTGAGCCCCACGTGGTTAAGTCGACTAAAAACCTCCCCCAGGTTCTGCAGGTGCTCGTACGTGTTCCAACCTGTGATCAAGATGTCGCACTGGAAGACCACGGTGTGTGGGACCGACTTCAGTAAACTTTCTATGTTTCTCTGCAATATCGCCGCCACTGATCAGATTCCAAACGGGCATCTGTTATAAACAAAAAGACCTTTGTGCGTGTTGATGCAGGTGAGGGCCTTCGATGATTCCTCCAGTTGCTGAGTCATGTAGGCTGAAGTCAGATCCAGCTTTGTGAACGTCTTTCCTCCTGCCAGTGTTGCAAAGAGGTCGTCGGCCTTTGGTAGTGGGTATTGCAGGGAGAAACGATTGATAGTTACTTTGTAATCGCCACAGATTCTGACGGTGCCATCTCCCTTGAGGACTGGGACAAGAGGACTGGCCCACTCACTGAACTCGATCGGTAAAATGATGCCCTCTCGTTGCAGCCGGTCTAGCTCGATCTCTAACCTTTCTCTCATCATGTACGGTACTGCTCTCTCCTTGTGATGGATGGGTCGCACCCCCAGAATTAGGTGGATCTGCACTTTTTCTCCTTGGAATTTCCCGATGCCTGGTTCGAACAGAGAAGGAAATTTGGTTAAGAGCTGGGCACATGAAGTGTCATCAGCGGGCGATAGCGCTCGGATGTCGTCCCAGTTCCAGCGTATCTTTCCCAGCCAGCTCTTGCCGAGCAGCGTGGGACCATCACCCGGTACCACCCAGAGTGGTAGCTTGTGCACCGCTCCATCGTAGGAGACCTTTGCGGGAATCAGTTCTTTAGTGTATGTTCTTAGTGCGAACTGGAGTTAAGACTGGCATTGAGGCCTTGTTGCACCACAACCTTTCGAAAGTCTTTTTGCCCATTATGGACTGGTTTGCGCCCGTGTCCAGCTACCATTGACACCGGGACTCCATTTAGTTCAACATTCAGCATTATCAAGGGACAATTCGTATGTGTGCACCCCATGTAGCTCTGCCTCCTCTATCTGAGGCTCTAGTTCATCATGATCCTCCATGGATCTGTCCTCCTCTGCAACATGGTGGTTTGCAGGTTTAACAGGCTTTGCAGCTTGCCTACACACTCGTTGGAGGTGTCCCATTGTTCCACAGCTCTTGCAAACGTACTCTTTGAATCGGCACGAATGGAAACAATGATCACCCCCACAGCGCCAACAAGGTTTTAATGGCCTTGCATTCATCACCCTTGATGGTGGACTCTGAGTCATCTGCGGACATACAGCTGCAGGTATGTGTGACCTGCCCTGTACTTTACGATTCGAAAACAACATCACTTTGTTCACAGTACTTGTAGCAGCACTTGTGTGCTGAGAGATTTGCTTCGCATTGTCACTGGTGGCAATGAACGCCTGGGCTATCGCTATGGCCTTACTCAAGGTTGGAGTCTCTACAGTCAAAATTTTGCGAAGTATGGTTTTGTGGCCAATGTCAAGGACGAAAAAGTCTCTGAGCATGTGCTCCAAAAGTCCTTCAAATTCGCAATGTCCTGCAAGGCGTCTTAACTCGGCGACATAACTCGCCACTTCCTGACCTTCAGACCTTTTGTAGGTGTAGAACCGGGACCTCGCCATCAGAACGTTTTCCTTCGAGTTCAAATGCTCTTGGACCAGTGTGCACAAATCGTCGTACGATTTCTCCGTGGGTTTCGCTGGAGTGAGCAGATTCTTCATGAGGCCATACGTTGGTGCCCCACAGATGGTGAGGAGGATCACCCTTCGTTTGGCAGCGCACTCTTCCCCATCTAGCTCATTGGCGACGAATTATTGGTCGAGTCGCTCCACAAAAGTTTCCCAATCACCTCCCTCCGAGAATTTCTCCAGGATGCCCACTGTTCTCTGCATCTTTGGGTTCGCTATCTGCATCTCCTCACCAGTTGTTGTGTATGGAGAAAGAGTCAGACTGAACACTGTGAGCTCAAAGTAAAGTGTGACCTTAGTCTTTTATTGCAGGGCTCCACAGTGCCTCTCCAACCTGTGAAGCCTCCTTAAATACCTGTGCTCCCAAGGGATTATGTGATCCCTTGGGACTCCGGGGGATGAGCCCTCTGGTGGCTGTACAGAGTAAATACAATTCCACATATATGACGAGGCTGGCTGGCCTGTAATTACTTGGTCTATCCCTTTCTCCCTTCTTAAACAAAGGTACCACATTAGCAGTCCTCCAATCCTCTGGCATCACACCTGAAGCCAGAGAGCATTGGAAAATGATGGTCAAAGCCTGTGCTATTTCCTCTTTTGCTTTGCTTAACAACCTGGGATACATTTCATCCGGGCCTGGGGACTTATCCACTTTCAAAGCTGCTTTGCCAGTTGATGATCTGGTGTGCTTGCATATGCTAATTTTCTGCCTTTTCACTGCCATGTTACCGTATCGCAGTGATGACCATGTTGGGTTATAAATAGATCATGTGTCAAGCACCATGTACTGTGCGAGCACAAGATTCCTTCCAGCTACCTGTTCACACATTCACTCAAGGTGGATTGTGCTCTCAATCCTCTTATATATTTCTTTTTCATATATACCTGTAAGATAAATCTGCACATAACTATGTTTGCAGGTAGGACAGGTTCACCAAAAGAACAACATTTGGTTCTTTATGAGAGGACCATTGAAATTATGAGCATGGAGATAATAGAGGAATTTGGGATTGGGAATTCAGAACTCTCCCTCAAGCCCATGGTAATTACCTCACTCATTCATTCTCCAACACACAAGTCCACGTAATGGGACTAATTGACATCGTGTGATTTGAACACGCAAGCTCTGGATTGCTAGTCCAGTACCATAACCACTCAGCTGTTGTACCTTCTGGATTCCCAACTTGGAGAATCAGATTGAGGCAGCCATAATGCAAAGCTTCTACTACCTCAGCCATCCTGGCCATGCTGAGGGAGTACTCAACAGCAGGGAAATGGCAAGAATTGGCACAGATGATGGAGATGGCTCCCAGAGCAATGCCATATCCCAACTTCTCCGCCAGTCCACCTAAATAACTACTATAGAGTTGCTGATGATTCAGACCCAGGCAAGCCTCTTCATTACTAGCCATAGTACCTTCACTTGCAGCACCATCTTCGGATCCAGCAGAAGCAGAGACTGGGTCATCTTCATCTCTAGAGGCAAGCATTGACACCCAATATCCACCAATCTCACTTCCTCCTCCCACTGGAGAAACAATTAGAGAGAGAGAGAGAGAGAGAGAGAGCACAAGGTCAAGAAATAGAAAATACAGATCATGTATTTTTACTAAGAGGAAGCATCACAGCAAATCACACTGAACACAGAAGCGCCATACACTGCAAGTGTTAAAAAAAGTTGTATTGACTTTTATTAGAATGGGTCCTGAATCCTGCGAGTTCTTATGGTATGAGGTTGAATCAGGTGTTTGGGAAGTGATAAGGTCGCATTCATGCTCATTGATGAGCCCAACTGAAGAAGAGCTTATTTCACATTGGAATTGGGCACATATGGGAGGACTGTTATGCACTGGCTAAAAGCAGGCATTAATAAAAGTTTGGGCAATTAGAATCTATCTGATGACTGCAGCATTCAGACTAGCTTGTTCAACAAGTAATTCCTGTCTTCTGATCAGCCTCATCTTCAGCATTTTGCTGCCTTTCTTCTGGCTGCTCCATTATTAGACTCCTTTGCAAGGCAAAGCTGTGGAGAACAAAGCAGGCCTTGATTGGGTTACATTGTAGAATACCCTTGATCAGTTCAAGCGATGGAATAACTGAGAATATCAGTGTTGCATTGATGCACACATGCTTCCAGCTCAGAGTCAATTCCTATCCACCATACGTGGGACCTGCCGATGGCCTTCATCATCACTATATCAGGATATTTGCTGTATAACTCACACACAAACTTCTCTCTCCCTTTCTTAGGCATTACAACTCGATTGCCCCACAATATGCAATCTGCTTGAATAGACAGCTCGTCCTTGCGACGAATGTACGGTTTGGCCTCCTCGCACATTTGCTTAGCTATGGCAGACCAGTGTGATCCTGGAGGATGTGTGGGCTACCTTGTGCCTCTCTCCTAAGCACCTGTTCTCAGGTTTCACACAAGTCTCATTGCTGCAGGGTATGTCCTTGATGACCCCAAAAGCCAGCTCTAGAGTCTTCTTAGAACTTGCACCAAGATGAATGTTTTTATGCAATAAAGGTACAAACTGAGCACTGTTTAACTGAACAAGGTACAACCTCGTTTCTGCTTTATTACGGCCCAAAGTGCCTGACTCACAAAATGGCTGGCCTTTTACACCAGAGCAGTACCATGTGCATGCTGTTCAGTGGTCTCCAGCAATGACCCCATCTGGTGGCTACAAACAGCATTTACATACATGACAACACCCTCCTCTGAGATCTTATCATAGTCTTTCACAGATTCAGATGGTCCGGTGCTTTACGTTCCCGGGTTGACCGTCTCAGTTCGATTCGGGCCTTGGGTGAATGTGCGGAGTCTGTTGTGGCTGGTGGCTAATGGCTGACTGGTTGGGTGTGGCAGTGGCCATGTCAGGAATTGCAAGTCCATTTTTATTGAACAAGTCCGTGATGGAAATTCCGGGTTCACTGATGACCCTTGAGTCCACTGAAGACTGCTGGTAGGTTGGTTGGTCGTCGACGGTTTCTTCGTCTGACTGTTCTGGCTCGTCTGTGTGCCTCAGCTTTGTTTGATCCATGTGTTTCCTGCAAGTTTGCCCATTCTTGAGCTTAATAACAAATACTCTGTTGTCCTCCTTGGCCATGACTGTACCAGCGATCCATTTGGGACCCTGACCATAATTCAACACATATACAGGATCATTAACAGAAATCTCGCGTGACACAGTCGCGCGATCATAGTACCCTTGTTGACTCTGTCTTCTGTATTCAATATGATTACTTAAATCCGGGTGTACAAGAGATAACTTGGTCTTAAGACCTCTTTTCATCATGAGTTCAGCAGGCGAGACCCCTGTGAGTGTGTGGGGTCTTGTCCTGTAACACAGCAGTATGCAAGACAAGCGGGTCGGCAGTGACCCTTGGGTTACTCTCCTCATGCTTTGCTTGATCATTTGTACTGCACGTTCTGCTTGCCCGTTGGATGCAGGCTTGAACGATGCTGGCCTTACATGTTTTATGCCGTTAAGTTTTACAAACTCCTGAAACTCCTGACTGGTGAAGCACGACCCATTGTCGCTCACTACTATGTCAGGCAGACCATGTGTCGTGAACATGACATTAAGATTCTCTATGGTTGCCGTGGACGTACTGGATCACATAATTTTGCATTCTATCCACTTCGAATAAGCATCTACCACCACTAAAAACATCTTGACCAGGAAGAGACCTGCAAAATTTACATGGATCCTGCACCAAGGTTTGGATGGCCATGACCACAGACTCAGCGGCGATTCCGCTGGTGCTTTGCTGAGCTGCATGCAGGTGTTGCACTGATGCACGCATGCTTCCAGCTCAGAATCAATTTCCGGCCACCATACGTGGGACCTGGCGATGGCCTTCATCATCACTATACCAGGTTTTGTGCTGTGTAACTCATGCACAAACTTCTCTCTCCCTTTTTTAGGTATTACAACTCAATTGCCTCACAATCTGCTTGAATAGACAGTTCGTCCTTGCGACGAATGTACGGTTTGGCCTCCTCGCACATTTGCTTAGGCATGGCAGAACAATCCCCTTTGAGGATACAACCCTTTACCACCAATAATATCGGGTCCTGGCTGGTCCAGGTCTTAACTTGTTGAGCCGTGACAGGGGTACCTTCACTCTCAAAAGCATCCATGATTAACATTCGGATAACCTCCGGTGTAGGCAACGGCAACCGGCTCAAAGCATCGGCACAATTCTTGGTCTGTCTTGCAATGCGCCCCACACCCAGTTGTTGCCTTTTCTCAATAGCATATGCAGTGGTTCAAGTAATGTGCTCAATTTAGATAGGAAGTTATCAAAGTAGTTGAGTAGACCCAGGAACGAACGCAGCTCTGTCACGTTCTGTGGCTTGGGTGCATTCTTGATGGCTTTGGTTTTCACGTCAGTAGGTCTGATGCCATCAGCGGCGATTTTCCTCCTGAGGAATTCGACCTCCGGTGCCATGAAGATGCACTTTGAGCATTTAAGTCTGAGTCCCACTCTGTCCAAATGCAGTAGAAACTCTTCCAGGTTGTTCAGATGTTCCTTGGAATCATAACTGGTGATCAGGATGTCATCTTGGAACACGACAGTTCTGGGAACGGACTTCAGTAGACTTTCCATATTCCTCAGTAGACTTTCCATATTGCTGCAGCCGAGTGAATTCCAATCGGGCACCTGTGGTAAATAAACAATCCTTTGTGCATGTTAATGCACGTAAGTCTCTTAGACGTCTCGACCAACTCCTGCGTCATATAGGCCGACGTCAAGTCCAATTTTGTGAACAACTTCCCTCCGGCTAGCATCGCAAACAAGTTATCAGCCTTCGGTAATGGGTACTGATCTTGTTTCGAAACCCTGTTGATCGTAGCCTTGTCGTCTCCACAGATTCTGACTGTGCCATCACTTTTCAGCACAGGAACAATGGGGCTGGCCCATTCATTAAATTTGATCAGTGATATGATCCCTTCACGCTGGAGTCTGCCCAGTTCAATTTCGACCTTTTCCCTCATCATATACGGCACTGCCCGAGCTTTATGATGGATAGGTCTTGCATCTGAGTCCACGTGGATCTGCACCTTGGCTCCCGTGAAGTTGCCGATACCCGGTTCGAACAACGAGGAGAACTTGCTCAATACTTGGGCACATGTATCTTCCTCCGATGACCACGCCTTTATGTTGTTCCAGTCGCATCTGATTTTCTCCAACCAGCTCCTGCCGAGCAGCGTTGGGCCATTGCCTGGAACAATCCACAGAGGTAACTCGTGAACCGCACTGTTATACGACACATTAATTTGTGCATTGCCAATCACCTTTATCAGTTCTTTGGTGTACATGCACAGCTTGGGCCTCACAGTCTTAGTATCCCACAGCTTATTAAATGCCCTCTCGTTCATGATCGATTGACTTGCCCCCGTGTCCAGTTCCATCGATACCGGTATCCCGTTAAACTTCACATTAATCAAAATTGGTTTACTCTTGGTTATGAAGGATTACAGTCCATACACTTCCTCCTCTGGCATTTTGGATTGCGTATCCGGATCCGCGCTAGTCTGACTCTCATCCTCCATGTGGTGTGTCACAGCTCGCTTGCTCATCTGCGGACACTTGCGCTGGAGATGCCCCACTCTCAGACAGCCTTTGCAACTATATTGCTTAAATCGGCACTGCTGGTGCCAATGATTTCCCCCACAACGCCAACACGGAGAAGTCAGATACATTCCCGCTGGCGGACTTTGGGCAGCCACAGGTTTCACAAACGGAGCAGGATAGGCCCTGCCATGTGCCGTTCTGCCGAACGCCGAATCAATCGCATTGACAGTACTTGCCGAGGTTCGGTTCTTCACCGATATTTGCTTTAAACTCCTGTCTGTCGTCATACATGATTGAGCGATCTGGATGGCCCTTTTTAAATCCAACTCCTCCACCCCCAGAAGTTTGTGCAGGATCACCTCGTGGTTGATACCGATAACAAAGAAGTCCCGCAGCATGTCTGCCAACACCGTCCTGAACTTGCACGGTCCCACTAGACCTCGCAGGTCGACAACGAATTCCGCCGCACTCTGGCCCTCTGATCGAACGTGTGTATAAAACCTGTATCTCGAGATGATGATGCTGTCGCCTGGCTTGAGGTGCTCCCGTACCAATGTACCCACCTCCTCTTATGTTTTCTCTGTTGGATCACTAGGCATGAATAGATTCTTTATCAGACCATAGATCTTTGAACCACACACAGTGAGGAACACGGCCCGGCGCCGATCTGCATCGTCGACCCCCTTCATTTTGTTGGCCACGAAGTACTGGTTCAAACGGCTCACACAGTCTGCCCAATCTTCTCCCTCCATGAATCGCTCTAGAAATCCAATCGTGCTAATTTTGCAAACAAAGGTTCTTGTATTCTCGTCGCCAAATGTTATGTATGCAATAAAGGTACAAACTGAGTACTGTTTAACTGAACAAGATACAACCTTGTTTCTGCTTTATTACGGCCCAAAGTGCCTGACTCACAAAATGGCTGGCCTTTTATACCAGAGCAACACCATGTGCGTGCTGCTCAGTGGCCTCCAACAATGACGCCATCTGGTGGCTACAAACAGCAAGTGCATACATGACAATGAACAAATCATGGGAGCTTCCAGGGAAACATGCATTCTCATGCATGATTCTGTTCCTGTGGTCACAGATCACTTATACATAGCTAGAAGATAGCACTGCTGCACCCGAAGTGTTAATGGTTGTTATGTTACAGAACACAACATTATAATTGCCTCGTTAACTACAACTCTCTGATACATTGCTTTCTGGTCATTCTTTCCAAATTTTAAAAATAAGAATGGTTAAGAAGTGTCCATCCAAGTGTCGGCCCTGAAATTGCGGTGTCTGCGATGGAGTACTCTCAGAGTACGCTGTCGTATTCCTTTTGAAAGGCCCTGCAAGTTCCGGATTTCCGCTTGTGCATGCACAAAATTTAGAAGTTACAATCTGTCAAGATACGCCTTGACCACCTGAAAACTGTGTATTGCTGGTGCAGAGTTGGGCTGTTTGCCCAACAACTGTCCAGCAACGGCTGGTAAAAGCAGGTATAAGGCCAGCTTGCATCAGCGTAAGGGTATATATAAGACTTAAATAAAACACTTACTCCCTGTGTGGACGAGAGCAGGGACTGCAGGGAGGGTGAGCAAACTGACCACAGCACTGTGGTACAGGGGGCCATTCAAGTGGGGGGAGTAAAAAAAATGTTGTAGTGGTAGGGGACATTCGGGGGATAGATAAGGTTCTCTGCAGCCAAGAGCGTGATTCCCGAAGGCTGTGTTGCCTGCCCAGTGCCAGGGTTAAGGACATCTCCTCTGGGCTGGAGAGGAACATGGAGTGGGTGGGGGAAGATCCAATTGTCGTGCTCCACATAGATACCAATGACATAGGTAGGACAAAGAAAGTGTTTCTGCTGAGGGAGTATGAGCAGCTAGGGCCAAATTAAAAACCAGAACCACAAAGGTAATAACCTATGGATTACTACCCGAGCCACGAGCAAATTTGCAGAGGGTAAATAAGATCAGAGAGTTAAACACGTGGCTCAAAGACTAGTGTGGGGGAAATGGGTTTTGGTTCATGGGACACTGGCACCGGTACTGGGGTAAGAGGGAGCTGTTCCGTTAGGACAGGCTCCATTTAAACCGTGCTGGGTCTAAGGTCCGGCAAATCAAATAACTAATGCTGTATGTAGGGCTTTAAAGTAATTAGTGGGGGTTAGGGTTAGGATGGGAAAAGTGAGGGAACATTTTAAAAGTCAAAGAATAAGGAGAAGGCAATAGAGCAGGGTAACACTAAGGAAATGAAAACCAGAGCATGACAAGAAGGGACAGAATGTATAAACATAAAAGTGAATCAAAAAGTGGGGTCAAAGCAGGAAAAAATGGTTAAAAAAAAACAAATTTGAAAGCTCTTTATATGAATGCACGCAGCATTTGTAACAAAATAGATGAGTTAACGGCACAAATTGATACAAATGGGTATGATCTGATAGCCATTACAGAGTCGTGGTTGCAAGGTGACCAAGGCTGGGAACTAAATATTCAGGGGTATTTGACAATTTGGAAGGACAGTGTGAAAGGAAAAGGAGGTGGGGTAGCTCTATTAACAAGGGATGAGATTAGTGCATTAGTGTGAAATGATATTGGTTCAGAAGATCAAGATGTTGAATCAGTTTGGGTGGAGATAAGGAATAATAAGGGGAAAAAGTCACTGATGGGCATAGTCTATAGGTCCCCTAACAGTAGCTACACTGTTGGACGGAGTATAAATCAAGAAATAATGGAAGCTTGTAAAAAAGGGACGGCAATAACCATGGGCGATTTTAACCTTCATATTGATTGGACAAAGCAAATTGGCCAGGGTAACCTTGAGGAAGAGTTCATAGAATGTATCAGGATAGTTTCCTTGAATAGTACATTGCGAACCAATCAGGGAGCAGACTATCCTAGATCTTGTACTGTGTAATGAGACAGGATTGATAAATGATCTCCTAGTAAAGGATCCTCTAGGGATGAGTGACCATAACATGGTTGAATTTCAAATTCTGTTGGAGGGTGAGAAAGTTGGGTCTCAAATCAGTGTCCTAAGCTTAAATAAAGGAGACTACAAAAGTATGAAGGCAGAGTTGGCTAAAGTGGACTGGAAAAATAGATTAAAGTCTGGGATGGTTGGTGAGCAGTGGCAGACATTTAAGGAGATATTTCATAACTCTCAACAAAAATATATCCCAATGAGAAGGAAAGACTGTAAGAGAAGGGATAACCATCCATGGCTAACTACGGAAATAAGGGATGGTATCAAATTGAAAACAAGGGCATACAATGTGGCCAAGACTAGTGGGAGGCCAGCAGATTGGAAAACTTTTAAAAGCTGTCAAAGAACGACTAAAACAATGGTCCAGAAATCAGAAATCCCGATCAAAGTCTTCCCATGGGTAAACTACTGAAAAAAGGGGAAAAAATGCGCACTTACCTGAAGGTGCTGCGCCCGCTCGAACTTCCGATCCTGAGGCCTTCACTCACTGCGCATCGGAGCACGTGCACGTTGGAACGTCCGAATGCTGGAGCTGGAGTCACATGGCTCTGGGCAGCCAATCAAGGTACAGTATTTTCTCATTCATAATAATGGGAACTCCATAAGTTGGAGTTCCCATTATTATGAATGAGAAACCCCCCCAAACACACAAAACACTAATAAAAAAATGGAAAAATACACGACATATTTAAATTAAAGTTCTTATAAAAAAACTTTTCCTGACTTTTTAAAAAGTTTTTTTAATTATGCCTTAAAATAAACTTACTGTAGTGGAGAGAGTTTTTAACAATAAAATATGTTTTCATATGTGTTTATTTAATTTAATTTTAATGTTTATGTTTGTTTTTAAACACTTGTGCCTGTAAAAGTAGGCTATACACCTGCTTTTTCAGGCGCAAGATTTTTGAGGACATTTGCTGGGCAAGATATGCGTAAATATCGCAAATCTTGCCCTGCAAGTGACCTCGCTCCCGATATGCGCGAGATCTGTCAAGCCAGAAACTTGACAGATCGGAAAAAAACGGCTTTTCCAATGCCTTCCCGGGTCCGTAAAAACTTCTGAAAACCCAGGACTTCGGAATTTCAGGCTCATTAATAATAAAGAAAGGGAAGATAGATTATGAAAGTAAGCTAGCACGAAACATGAAAACAGACAGTAAGAGTTTCTACAGGTACATAAAAAAGAAAAGAGTGGCTAAAGGATGAGACTGGGGAATTAATGATAGGGAGCAGGGAAATGGCAGAGACTTTGAACAAATATTTTGTATCGGTCTTCAAGGTGGAAGACACTAAAAACATCCCAATAGTGGATAATCAAGGGGCTATAGGGAGGGAGGAACTTAATACACTATCACTAAAGAAGCAGTACTCGGCAAAATAATGGAATTAAAGGCAGGCACGTCCCCTGGACCTAGGGTCCTAAAAGAAGTGGCTGCAGAAATAGTGGATGCATTGGTTGTAATCTACCAAAATTCCCTGGATTCTGGAGAGGTCCCAGCGGATTGGAAAATCGCAAATGTAACGCCGCTATTTAAAAAAGGAGGCAGACAGAAAGCAGGAAACTATAAACCAGTTAGCCTAACATGTATCGTTGGGAAAATGCTGGAGTCCATTATTAAGGAAGCAGTAGCAGGACATTTGGAAAAGCATAATTCAATCAAGCAGAGTCAGCATGGTTTTATGAAAGGGAAATCATGTTTGACAAATTTTCTGGAATTCTTTGAGGATGTAATGAGCAGGGTGGATAAGGGGGAACCAGTAGATGTGTATTTGGATTTCCAGAAGGCATTTGATAAGGTCCCACATAAAAGGTTACTGCACAAGATAAAAGTTCACGGGGTTGGGGGTAATATACTAGCATAGATAGAGGATTGGCTAACTAACAGACAACAGAGTCGGGATAAATGGGTCATATTCCGGTTGGCAAACAATAACTAGTGGGGTGCCGCAGGGATCGGTGCTGGAGCCTCAATTATTTACAATATATATTAATGACTTGGATGAAGGGACCGAGTGTAATGTAGCCAAGTTTGCTGATGATACAAAAATGGGTGGGAAAGCAAATTGTGAGGAGGACACAAAAAATCTGCAAAGGGATATAGACAGGCTAAGTGAGTGGGCAAAAATTTGGCAGATGGAGTACATTGTGGGAAAATGTGAGGTTATCCACTTTGGCAGGAAAAATAGAAAAGCAAATTATAATTTAAATGGAGAAAAATTGCAAAGTGCTGCAGTACAGAGGGATCTGGGGGTCCTTGTGCATAAAACACAAAAAGTTAATATGCAGGTACAGCAAGTAATCAGGAAGGCAAATGGAATGTTGGCCTTTATTGCAAGGGGGATAGAGTATAAAAGCAGAGAAGTCCTGCTACAACTGTACAGGGTATTGGTGAGGCTACACCTAGTGTACACACTTCATCGTCTCCAGGCCAGATCCAAGACCGTCCCAACCTCTGTCATCGAGCTACAGTACGCGGATGACACCTATGTCTGCGCACATTCAGAGGCTGAACTCCAAGTCATAATCAACATCTTCACTGAGGCGCACGAAAGCATGGGCATTACACTAAACATCCGTAAGACTAAGGTTCTCCACCAACCTGTCCCCCCTGCACAGCACTGCCCCCGAGTCATCAAGATCCATGGCACTGCCCTGGACAACATGGACCATTTCCCATACCTCGGGAGCTTCTTATCAACAAGGGCAGACATTGACGACGAGATTCAACACCGCCTCCAGTGCGCCAGTGCAGCCTTCGGCCACCTGAGGAAAAGAGTGTTCGAAGATTAGATCCTCAAATCTGCCACCAAGCTCACAGTCTACAGGGCTGTAGTAATACCCGCCCTCCTGTATGGCTCAGAGTCATGGACCATATACAGTAGACACCTCAAATCGCTAGAGAAATACCACCAACGATGTCTCCGCAAAATCCTGCAAATCCCCTGGGAGGACGGATGCACCAACATTAGCGTCCTCGACCAGGTCAACATCCCTAGCATTGAAGCACTGACCACACTCGATCAGCTCCGTTAGGCAGGCCATATTGTTCGCATGCCTGACACAAGACTCCCAAAGCAAGTGCTCTACTCGGAACTCCTTCATGGCAAACGAGCCAAAGGTGGGCAGAGGAAACGTTACAAGGACACCCTCAAAGCCTCCCTGATAAAGTGCAACATCCCCACCGACACCTGGGAGTCCCTGGCCAAAGACTGCCCTAAGTGGAGGAAGTGCATCCGGGAGGGCGCTGAGCACCTCGAGTCTCGTCGTCGAGAGCATGCAGAAAACAAACGCAGGCAGCGGAAAGAGCATGTGGCAAACCAGTCCCACCCACCCTTTCCCTCAATGACTGTCTGTCCCACCTGTGACAGAGACTGTGGTTCTTGTATTGGACTGTTCAGTCACCTAAGAACTCAATTTTAGAGTGAAAGCAAGTCTTCCTCAATTCAGAGGGATGCCTATGGTGATTGCGTACAGTTTTGGTCTCCGTAGTTAAGAAAGGATATACTTGTATTGGAGGCTGTTCAGAGAAGGTTCACTAGGTTGATTCCGGAGATAAGTGGGTTGACTTTTGAAGATAGGTTGAGTAGGTTGGGCCAATATTCATTGGAGTTCAGAAGAATGAGAGGTGATCTTATCGAAACATATAAAATAATGAGGGGGCTCGACAAGGTGGATGCAGAGAGGATATTTCCACATAGGAGGAACTAAAACGAGGGGGCATAGTCTCAGAATAAGGGGCTGCCCATTTAAAACTGAGATGAGGAGGAATTTCTTCCCTCAGTCGGTTGTAAATCTGTGGAATTCTCTGCCCCAGAGAGCTGTGGAGGCTGGGTCATTGAATATATTTAAGGCGGAGATAGACAGATTTTTGAGCGATAAGAGAATGAAGGGTTATGGGAAGCGGGCAGGGAAGTAGAGCTGAGTCCATGATCAGATCAGCCATGATCTTATTGAATGGCGGAGCAGGCTTGAGGGGTCAAATGGCCACTCCTGCTCCTATTTCTTATGTTCTTATTTATAAACCCCAAATTATACACACATTTTAAATGAGTTTATGTAATTATTGGCCCAGATTAAGAACATGAAGGGAAGTCACATCATTAGAATGATGCATTAACATCGCACACCGTTATTAATTAATAAAATATCCAGCAATATACGGAGTAAAAGAGATACACCACGAATTCCGATCTCCTGAAAATTACTGAACAATTTGTGCCGATCCACTATTAATCTCGCGAAAGCTGATAAAAGTTCCTACTCGCTGTGAGTCTTCCCATTGAACTTAATGTCAATTATAAAATTGTTGGATTTATGACATTATGAATTATTCCTGCCGCAGCCATTTAGGGCTGATAATTAATGTCATAGAGTACCGTGTTAATGATGTGATTTATGGTCCTGACATGAAACTCAGCTTTGGAGGCCCATTAACAGTGTCTCTCACCAGTAGGTAGTGAATTGTTCTTAGTAGATTTTTAATCCTTTTTATCTGTCTTGGCAGTCTTTCTACATCACACTCCAGTTAGTGTTTGAAGACAATAATTTTCAGGATGCATGGCTGTTTTGACACTCAGAAATGCAACTGAGATAGATTTGTTTTAGAAAATAACATTCTGAGATACAGATGGAGCAATCTGAGACATGACATGATAACTGTAGCGTACTTGGGAGGAAAATTGTGGCTTAGGTCCTATGGTGCCCAGGCTCTCCCAATAAAACTCACCTCATTAAATTTCGTGAACAATCCTGCACGACTTAAGCACAATTGGCTCAATTTTGGCTTTCTTCCACCAATAAGTTGTTCAGATTCATGAGGGCACATACTAATAAAAGCTGATTTTTTAAATGCAGTAATAGTAGACAGTGGCAGCTCCTTGATGTTGATTTTCCAACCATTATGTCAGCTTCCCTTTGTCTGACTATATTCTTATTCGATCAGATCTGCTTTTCGTTAGCCTTGATCACCTGCTGGATTTGTTTCATCGCATCTCCTAAATTATAAATTGTTGCAACATTGTGCTCAATAGTGACACAACTGGCCAATCAGAGAACTGCAACAAAAGTGGCAAGTTTAAAAATGGGTAAGTATAACCAAATAAGGCATTAATGGCAGAGTGACATCATGACCTTGATTTTAACCTGCTCTCTCCCCTTCAACACCCCCCTCCCATTCCCCCCCACCCCCACAATCCCCGCCCAAGGAAAGGGTCGGGGGGAAGAGTTTAAAAGCTTGAAATTCAAAATCCCGTCTCCAACCCGAGCATTGCTGGCCATCATAATATTAATGGCAGCAATTCAGGCCCTCAAATAGGCCCCTGCTGAAAGCAGGCAGGAGCCTACTAAAGGTGCAACAGTCATGCCCCAATGACATCACCAACCCCACAGTGTAACATTGACATCACGGCAGGGGGAGTAACCATAGTGGGATGAGCCAACTGGCCAGAAGAAGCCGTGACAAGTTAAAAAATTTCCTTAGCTTTGAACTTATTGTGGGCCGGAAGGAGCAAAAGTTCTCCCCCCAGGCCCTTCAAGTAGCGATTGGGCCTACCCAGCCCCAGCCACCCGCCAATCACGCAAAGAAGTGACTATGGCCAGGTGTCGAGCAGGACACTGGGAAGTTTAATTAAATGAGGTCCTACTGTTAAGATAGAAATGCCTGTATACAACAGGCAAGTGGCATTAAGTTAAAATGCCCACCCAAAAGAAGGCAGGGTGATTGATTTTTAATCCCCTACCAACTAAAAGGAATTTCCAGGCTTTTGGCCTGCAAAAACAACATACATTTCTATAGCGCTCTTCACATATGCAGAGACAGCTGAAAGCACTTTACAGGCAATAGACAGAAAGTGAACTGAGCAGGAAAAAGAGGGGAGTGGTCACCAGAAAAGCAGTGTCATTAAGGTGGCGTTTGAAAGGATGGAAAGCAGTGACGTGGCAGAAGTGTTAATGGAGGATGTTCCAAAGGGCAGACCCGTAGTGACTGAAAGAGCAGCTTCCAATGATGTGAGAAGGAATAAGAAGTAGGCATGTGTCACAGGAATAGAGCAGGTGTACAAGCACATAAGGCTGTAAGAGAGATTTCTGGGGAAATGTGGAAAAATTCATAATGGGATTTGAAAGCAAGGAAATAAATCTCAAAATCAATTCACTGGGGCACAAGAAGCAAGTGAATTTTGTTGAGGAGAGGGAGTGATCGGCATAAATTCAACTGTTAATGTTCTTGAATACAGTTCAAATATGGTAGGGACATTAAGTTAACTCCTAAGAGCACCAGCATTTCCATGGAAATTGCTTTTCCCTGTGCTGACAAACTGTGATGCTGAAAAAAATCCCCATTAGTACAGCCTTATTCCTGTGAAAAGAATTTTGAGTTACCAAAATGTGAACTTCCTAGCCCTCCCAACTAAAAAGAACTCAATTGATTTCCAGTTGGGAATACCCCCATAAAGTCATTTTTTGAAGGAAGAAGAAGAGCAACAGAGGTTCGTCAGCACAGGAAGCACATGGCACTCGCACACCAGAAAACACAGAGTTAGGCACTCGTACCTCCAGACCAGATCTAGAAGCAATGCCTGCAGAGGCTGCTCTTCACACCGGAAGCCATCTTTGACTTAAGCCACCTACTGTAACTTGACCTACAGCTCACCTTCACCACACTGCCAGGTCACAACCACCCTGAACATTTATGCTTCAGGATAATTCCAGGCTGCAACTGGAGACATCATTAACATTAACCAATCAGTTCAGCACAAGTGCATTAATCAAGTCATAGTTGCATTGTTTGCTAACTCAAGCCAGTTTATAAACTTCCCCATGGACACCAGCAGCAGCATAAATGGCCACTGCAATTTTACCAAGTGGCAGGATTCTCCAAGCTCCAGTGAATCATGGATTCTATGTACGACCTTGATCAATGGGGAGGGTTCACAAGGAAAGGGAATACACATTAAATGGTAGGATACTGAGAAGTGTAGAGGAACAAAGGGATCTTGGAGTGCATGTCCACAGAACCCTGAAAGTAGCAGGCCAGGTAGATCAGGTGTGTTCAGAAGGCATGCAGAATGCTTGCATTTATTAGCTGAGGCATAGAATACAAGAACAGGGGGGTTATGATTGAACTGTATAAAACACTGGTTAGGCCACAGCTGGAGTACTACATGCAGTTCTGATCACCGCATTACAGGAAGGACGTGATTGCACTGGAGAGGGTACAGAGGAGATTTACGAGGATGTTGCCAGGAGTGGAGAATCTTAGCTATGAGGACAGATTGGATAGACTGGATTTGTTTTCATTGGAACACAGGAGGCTGAGGGGAGACCTCATTGAGGTGTATAAAATTATGAGAGGCCTAGATATAGTGGATAGAAAGGGCCTAATTCCCTTAGCAGAGGGGTGCATAAATTTAAAGTAATTGGTAGAAGGTTTAGAGGGGATTTGAAGGAAAATTTCTTCACGCAGAGGATTGTGGGGATCTGGAACTCACTGCCTGAAAGGGTGGTAGAGGCAGAAATCGTCACCACATTTAAAAAGTACTTGGCTGTGCACCTGAAGTGCCATAACCTGCAGGGTTACAGACGTAGAGTTGGAAAGTGGGATTAGGCTGGATAGCCTCTTGTTGGCCAGCACAGACACAATGGGCTGAAATGGCCTCCTTCCGTGCTGTAAACCTCTGTGATTCTATGATTCTAATGCCACCATCTACCCTAACAGAATAGAATCCCAGTCTCTCAATGTCCAACTCATTTGTGACCAGCAGTACTCTATCATGCAAGTGAATGCTCACTTTCCTGGCAGCTGCCATAATGAACCCTTTCACCCAGAGAAGACAATTCTTAGGGTCGCTAATGGAAGATCAAGATTGCCCTCTACAGCCGTGGCTAATTTCACCTGCATGTTTTACCATGATACCAGCTGAGCACTGCTATAAAAGATCAAGTCATCCACCAGAGGCATCACTATTCAAACTTTGACGGCATGTATTAGATGCATTGATCTATCTGGGAGTATTCTGTAATATAGTCTGGCTAGGGTCTCAAATAACATGGTGGTGTGTTCTTGTCTTGCAAAGAGGCCCCTGAGGAGGAAGGCATCGAACAGCATCAGGGGATCAGCCAGAGGAGCAGCAGCAGCAAAAGTGTGTGGAGGACTGTTATGTATTTAACCCCTTGTAACCTTGTAACCTGCATCACACTTGTCCACCAGAGGGCCTACTTGTTGGAGTCCCAAGGGATCCCAGCATCCCTTGGGAGTTCAGTATATAAGCAGGCCACCCATGAGGTACCTGCACTCTGGAACTACAATAAAGGAGCTAAGGTCACACTTGCTCATTATACACAGTACTCGGTCTGACTATTTATTATGAGTATAACAATTGGTGACGAGGTAACGAACTGCGCGAAAATGCAAAGAACAGCCAGCATCCTGGAGAAGTTCTTAGAGGGGGACGATTGGGAGGCCTTCATGGAGAGACTCGACCAATACTTTGTGGCCAACGAGCTGGAAGGGGACGAGAACGCTACCAAATGAAGGGCAATCCTCCTAACTGTCTGTGAGGCCACTACCTATAGCCTCATGAAGAATCTCCTGGCCCCGGCTAAACCAACAGAGAAATCCTACTGAGAACTGTGTACGCTGGGTCCGGGAGCACCTAAATCCTAAGGAAAGCGTTTTGATGGCGAGATATCGGTTCTACACATTTCAACAATCGGAGGGCCAGGAAGTGGCGAGCTACGTCGCCGAACTAAGGCGCCTCGCAGAACATTGTGTGTTTGAGGGGTTCCTAGAACAAATGCTCAGAGACTTTTTTGTACTGGGCATCGGACATGAGACAATCCTTCGCAAACTGTTGAATGTAGAAACTCCAAATCTGAGTAAGGCCATAACGATAGCCCAAACCTTTATGTCCACCAGCGACAACACCAAGCAGATTTCGCAGAACAAAGAAGTTCGGCCAGTACTGTGCATAAAGTAATGTTGGTTTTGAGTAGAAATGTACATGGCAGAACATACACGCCGGCTGCTGTGGCCCGACCTCAATTGACCCAGAGTCCGCCATCATCTGTTAGTGCGAGGCAGTTAACATCCGGTTGGCGCTGCAGGGGTGATCATCAGCCCCATCAATGCCGCTTTAAGCACTATGCATGCGATGGCTGCAGAACGATGGGACACCTCCAACAAATGTGCAGGCGAGCTGCAAACCCTGCAAACCACCAATTTGCAGAGGAAGATCGGTCCACAGTGGATCAGACAGAATTGGAAACTCGAACGGAGGAGGCAGGGGTCTACAGAGTACACATGTTCACGACGAAATGCCCACCAATAATGTTGAAAGTTGAACTGAACGGTATTCCAGTGTCTATGGAGCTGGACACGGGGTCAAGTCAGTCCATAATGAGCAAAATGGCCTTTAACAGGCTGTGGGGGAAGAAGGCACACAGGCCCAAGCTCAGCCCCATTCACACGAAGCTAAAGACTTATACAAAGGAACTAATCCCGGTAATTGGCAGTGCTGAAGTCAAAGTCTCCTATGATGGAGCAGTTCATGAACACCTGCTGTGGATTGTGCCAGGGGATGGCCCCACGTTATTTGGCAGAAGCTGGCTGGGGAAAATCAGCTGGAACTGGGACGACATCCGAGCACTTTCGTCAGTTAACGACACTGCATGTACTCAGGTTCTAAGCAAGTTCCCATCGTTATTCGAACCAGGCATTCTCGGGGGCGAAAGTGCAGATCCATTTGGTTCCCGGTACACGACCCATCCACTACAAGGCTCGGGCGGTACCGTACATGATGCGTGAAAAAGTGAAAATCGAGCTAGACAGGCTGCAACATGAAGGCATCATCGTGTCGGTGGAGTTCAATGACTGGGCCAGTCCGATTGTCCCGGTACTCAAGGAGGACGGTACAATTAGAATTTGCGGTGACTATAAAGTAACAATTAACCGTTTTTCGCTGCAGGACCAGTACCAGCTATACAAGGCAGACGACCTATTTGCGACCCTGGCTGGAGGGAAGACGTTCACCAAGCTGGACCTGACCTCGGCCTACAAGACGCAGGAGCTGGAGGAGTCTTCGAAAGGCCTCACTTGCATCAACACGCACAAAGGTCTATTTATTTACAACCGGTGCCCGTTCGGGATTCGGTCGGCTACAGCGATCTTCCAGCGGAACATGGAGAGCCTGCTACAGTCGGTTCCTTGTACAGTGGTCTTCCAGGACGACATATTGGTTACAGGTCGGGACACCATGGAGCACTTGAAGAACCTGGAGGAGGTTCTTAGTCGGTTGGATCGTGTGGGGCTCAGGTTGAAACTCTCGAAGTGTGTTTTCCTGGCACAGGACGTCAAATTCTTAGTAAGGAGGATCACAGCAGACGGCATCCGACCCACCGACGCCAAGACGGAGGCCATCAAGAACGCGCTGCGACCACGGATCATGACGGAGCTGTGGTCGTTTCTGGGACTTCTTAACTACTTCGGTAATTTCCTACCTGGGTTAAGCACCCTACTAGAACCCCTGCATGCGCTACTGCGCAAGGGAGACGACTGGGTATGGGGGAATTCACAAAAGACTGCCTTTAAGAAAGCCAGAAATTTACTGTGTTCTAACAAACTGCTTGTCCTGTATAACCCATGTAAACGACTCGTGTTAGCTTGCGATGCGTCGTCAAACGGGGTCGGGTGTGTGTTACAACAGGCTAATGAATCGGGAATTTTGCAACCAGTTGCGAATGCATCCAGGAGTTTGTCCAAGGCTGAAAGGGCCGACAGCATGGTTGAAAAAGAGACTCTGGCGTGCGTTTACGGGGTAAAAAAAATGCACCAGTACTTGTTTGGCCTCAGTTTCGAGCTTGAAACAGACCACAAGCCACTCATATCGCTATTCTCGGAGAGGAAAGGGATTAATACCAATGCCTCTGCCCGCATCCAAAGATGAGCACTCGCGCTGTCGGCATACAACTATGTAATTCGCCACAGACCGGGCACAGAGAACTGCGCAGATGCTCTCAGTCGGCTACCATTGCCCACCACAGGGGTGGAAATGGCACAGCCAGTGGACTTGCTTATGGTCATGGAGGCATTTGAGAACGAGAAATCCCTCGTTACAGCCCGCCAGATCAGCACCTGGACCAGCCAGGATCCTTTACTATCCCTGGTAAAAAAAACTGTGTCCTCCATGGGAGCTGGTCCAGTGTCCCAGTGGAGATGCAGGAAGCGATTAAGCAATTCCACAGATGCAAAGATGAGCTGTCCCTGCAGGCGGACTGTCTCTTGTGGGGCAATCGTGTGGTCTTGCCCAAGAAAGGCAGAGACACATTTATTGGGGAACTACACAGCACCCACCCAGGCACATTGTGATGATGAAAGCCATGGCCAGATCCCACGTGTGGTGGCCAGGCATCAACTCAGATTTAGAGTCATGTGTGCGCCAGTGCAACACTTGCTCTCAGTTGAGCAATGCACCCAGAGAGATACCGCTAAGTTTGTGGTCCTGGCCATCCAAACCATGGTTGAGGATCCATGTAGACTATGCAGGCCCACTCCTAGGCAAAATGTTTTTGGTTGTCGTGGATGCTTACTCAAAGTGGATTGGATATACAGTAATGTCTGGAAGCACGTCCACGGCCACCACTGAAAGTCTACGAGCTAGGTTTGCCATGCACGGCCTGCCCGATGTCCTAGTCAGCAACAATGGGCCATGCTTCACAAGTGTTGAATTCAAAGAGTTCATGACCCGCAACGGGATCAAACATGTCACATCTGCGCCGTTCAAGCCCACATCCAACGGCCAGGCAGAACAGGCAGTCCAGACCATCAAGCAAAGCTTGAAGCGCGTGTCGGCAGGCTCCCTGCAGACCCGGTTGTCCCGAGTACTGCTCAGCTACCGCACCAAACCCCACTCACTCGCAGGGATTCCCCCAGCCGAGCTGCTCATGAAAAGGGCGCTTAAAGCAAGGCTCTCTCTGGTCCACCCTGATCTACATGATCACGTGGAGGACAAGCGGCATCATCAGAATGTGTACCATGATCGCGCAAACTTGTCACGCGATATTGAAATCAATGATCCTGTGTTTGTGCTCAATTATGGACATGGTCCCAAATGGCTCATGGGCACAGTCACAGCCAAAGAGGGGAGTAGGGTGTTTCAGGTCAAATTGACCAATGGACAAACACACTAGAAAACACTTGGACCAAATTAAACTGCGGTTCACCAACAGCTACGCACAACCTGAAGAGGACACCACCAACTTTGACCTTCCAACACACACACAAGTGGCAACTGACATCACATTTGACCACAAAACAGAACTCATCATCCCCAGCAGCCCGGCAAGGCCGGCTGCCCAACAGTCCAGTGAAGAACTGACCAACCCAACCACACCAGCATTTGTTCTGAGACGATTGACAAGTGAGCGCAAAGCCCCAGATCGTCTCACCTTGTAAAGTGTACTGTTGATTTCACGGGAGAGTGATGTTACGTATTTAACCCCTTGTAACCTGCATCACACCTGTCCACCAGAGGGCCTATCTATTGGAGTCCCAAGGGATCCCAGCATCCCTTGGGAGTACACTATATAAGCAGGTCACCCACAAGGTACTTGCACTCTGGAACTACAATAAAGGAGCTAAGGTCACACTTGCTCAGTACATACTCGGTCTGACCATTTATTATGAGTATAACAAGGACAACCTGTTGCTGGCTGCAAGAGACATTTATGTCAATCTGTTACAGGAGACTGTCTCTTGAAGACCATATCAGATCCTGCATTAACAGTGTTGCCTATATGGTCTGCATTCCAACAACAATGATGCCATCATCGATAGGCTCTTCTCTGTGTTGCATTAACTCACATGATGGGGGTGAGCCTTTGGCTTCGTGGTAGCATTCCCGTTTCCAAGTCAGAAGGTGCAGGGTTTGAACCCCACTCCAGGCAGTCGCAGCGAGTGGAGTCGGAGCTCCGGCTCTGAATTCTGGGTTCACATCCAGCTGGATACTCACGTTCAGTGAGTGTAGGTGTGCCCTCCACCCCCCCAATATCATCTGGGAGCCTATAAAACCTTCCCAATCAGCTGTTATAAAGATGGTTACAGCAATGGAAGGAACATAGTCTGTCAGCTGCTAATCAGTCTGCGAATCCTTCTTCTTGTTATTCTCCAAGGAAAACAACTCATAGGACTCCCCATTAATGCTACTTTTAAAAAAATTCTTAGGATATGGGCATTGCTGGTGGCTGGCAATTATTGCCCATCCTTAGTTGCCCTGGAGAAGGTGTTGGTTAGCCACCTTCTTCAGGCAAGCAGAGTCAGCTTGGTTTTACGAAAGGGAAATCATGTTTGACAAATTTGCTGGAGTTCTTTGAGGATGTAATGAGCAGGGTGGATAAGGGGGAATCAGTGGATGAGGTGTGTTTGGATTTCCAGAAGGCATTCGATAAGGTGCCACATAAAAGGTTACTGCACAAGATAAAAGCTCACAGGGTTGGGGGTAATACATTAGCATGGATAGCAGATTGACTAACTAACAGAAACAGAGAGTCGGGATAAATGGGTCATTTTCCGGTTGGCAAACAATATCTAGTGGGGTGCCACAGGATTCGATGCTGGAGCCTCAACTATTTACAATCTATATTAGTGACTTGGATGAAGGGACTGAGTGTAATGTAGCCAAGTTTGCTGATGATACAGATGGGTGGGAAAGCAAATTGTGAGGAGGTCACAAAAAATCTGCAACGGGATATCGACAGGCTAATGTATTAGAGTGGGCAAAAATTTGGCAGATGGAGTATAATGTGGGAAAATGTGAAGTTATCCACTTTGGCAGGAAAAATAAAAAAGCTAATTATTATTTAAATGGCAAGAAATTACAAAATGCTGCAGTACAGAGGCACCTGGGGGTCCTTGTGCATGAAACACAAAACGTTGGTATGCAGATACAGCAAGTAATCAGGAAGGCAAATGGAATGTTGGCCTTTATTGCAAGGGGGATGGAGTATAAAAGCAGAGAAGCTCTGCTACAACTGTACAGGGTATTACATAGAAACACAGATGTAATGTCCTTACACACTACTAAAAATTCACACGAGGCACATTCTGCAGACAAGGTCACTCTGTGACCTGAATCTTTATTCACAGGACCAAGAAGTGATGACCCTGCGTGGGACCTCCCTTTATATACCTGGATGACCAAGTGAGGAGTGTCTCCCACAAGTTCACCCCCTGTGGTCAAGGTGTGCATTTCATAGGTGTATACAGTATGCAGTGTTGTTATGAAGGTTACAGTTACATGAAGGTTACATACGTGACATCACCTCCCCACCCGCCACCTCCCTCGCCAACATCTTATGGGATCAAAGATTGAGTCTTTCAGGCGGTCGACGCTCTCTCGTGGAACGCCGCAGTTGGGGCTCTGGTTGTTGAGCCTTGGCATGCGTCTCTGTCACCTGTGGTGATTCCCCCATGTCCGGGCTGGCCGCAGGAACTGTGCATGCTGCTGAATGTTCTTGTTGCTCGTTCACTGACGGTGGTGTGGGCAACATCTCATGATCTTCCTCAGGTTCCTCAGTGTCCATGCTGAACCTTTTTTTTACTTGTTCCAGATGCTTGCGGCATATCTGTCCATTGTTAAGTCTGACCACTATGACCCTATTCCCCTCTTTGCCAATTACAGTACCCTCAAGCCACTTAGGCCCCAAAGCGTTATTAAGAACAAATACAGGGTCATCGATTTCTATGCATCTCCCCTTTGAGTTACGGTCACGGCACTCATTTTGGGGCTGGCTGACAGTACTGGATGAATGAGGGACAGCCGAGTTTTAAGTGTACGTTTCATGAGTAGTTCCACGAGCGGGACTCCCGTGAGCGAATGCGGTTGGGACCTATAGGCCAGCAGGAGGCGCGATAGGCGGCACTGAAGGGAGGGACCTTGAATCCGGAGCATATCCTGTTTTATGGTTTGGATCGCACGTTCCACCTGGCCATTGGAAGCCGGCTTGAACGGTGCCGTCCTGACATGTTTGTGCCATTACCCGACATGAGCTCCCGGAATTCATAGCTAGTGAAACACAGGCCGTTGTCGCTAACCAGGATGTCCGGCAAGCCGTGAGTCACAAAGACCACACGCAGACTCTCTACAGTGGTAGATGTTCTGCACGAATTCAATATGATGCACTTGATCCATTTCGAGTACGCATCAACAACAATGAGGAACATTTTTCCCATGAACGGGCCCGCGTAGTCGACATGAATACGTGACCATGGCCTGGTGAGCCAGGGCCACGGGCTGAGTGGGGCCTCTCTGGGGGCATTGCCCAGCTGGGCACACGTCGTGCACCTACGAACACAGTGTTCCAGGTCTGTGTCAATTCCCGGCCACCATACATGTGACCGGGCAATGGGCTTCATTAGCACGATGCCTCGGTGCTTGCTGTGGAGTTCCTTGATGAATGCTTCCCTGCCCCTCTGGGGCATGACTACCCAGCTGCCCCATAGTAGACAGTCGGCTTGGATGGAGAGCTCATCCATCCGTCTGTGAAACGGTCTGACCTCCTCAGGGCACGCCCCGTGTGCGGGCGCCCAATCCCAGTCAGGACACATTTCTTAATCAAGGATAGGAAGGGATTCCTGTTGGTCCAGATTTTGATCTGGCGGGCTGTGATGGGGGAGCCTGCTCGGTCAAAGGCATCAACGGCCATGACCATCTCAGCATTTTGCTCCGCTGCCCCCTCAGTGGTGGCCAGTGGAAACCTGCTGAGCGCGTCAGTGCAATTTTCGGTGCCTGGTCGGTGCCGTATGGTGTAGTCATACGCAGCCAGCGTGAGAGCCCATCGCTGTATGTGAGCTGACACATTGGCATTGACAGCTTTGCTGTCTGACAACATGGATGTTAACGGCTTGTGGTCCGTTTCTAACTCGAACCTTCTGCCAAAAAGGTCCTGGTGCATCTTTTTCACCCCGTGGACACATGCGAGTGCTTCCTTTTCAACCATCCCATATCCCCGTTCTGCTTGGGAGAGCGACCTGGAGGCATAAGCCACAGGCTGGAGTTGGCCCTCATCATTACTCTGCTGCAACACGCACCCAACCCCATAGGATGATGCATCACATGTCAAAACCAATTTCTTACAGGGATTGTACAGGGTCAACAGCTTATTAGAACAAAGCAGGTTCCGCGCCCGATTGAAAGCCCGTTCCTGACAGTCCCCCCCAAAACCAATCGCAACCCTTATGCAGGAGCGCATGTAGCGGCTTTAACAATGTGATTAAGTTCGGCAGAAAGTTCCCGAAGTAGTTCAAGAGTCCCAGAAATGAACACAACTCCGATGTGTTGCCGGGCCTGGGCACACAACGAATCGCCTCTCTTTTGGATTCGGTAGGCCGGATCCCGTCTGCGGAAACCCTCCTGCCCAAAAACTCGACCTCTGGGGCCAAAAACACACACTTGGACTTCTTTAGTCGCAGGCCTACCCGGTCCAGTCGGTGTAGCACCTCCTCCAGGGTGTGGAGGTGTTCCTCGGTGTCTCGACCCGTGATAAGGATGTCGTCCTGAAATACGATTGTTCCAGGGATGGATTTGAGCAGGCTTTCCATGTTCCTTTGAAAGATGGCGGCCGCTGATCGAATGCCAAACGGACATCTGTTGTAGACAAACAGCCCCTTGTGCGTGGTGATGGTGGTCAGTACCTTGGATTCTTCAGCCAGTTCCTGGGTCATGTAGGCTTAAGTGAGGTCCAACTTGGTGAACAGCTTGCCGCCTGCCAGCGTGGCAAAAAGATCCTCCGCTCTCGGAAGCAGGTATTGTAGTGACACTCGGTTGATAGTAGCCTTGTAGTCGCCACAGATCCTGACCAAGCCATCTGTTTTTAGAACAGGGATGATGGGGCTTGCCCAGTCGCTGAATTCAACAGGCAAAATTATGCCCTCTGTCGAACTCACTCTCAATTTTCTCCCGCATCACATACGGCACAGCTCTGGCTTTGTGGTGCACTGGTCTGGCGTCCGGGGTGATGCGTATCACGACTTTGATACCCTTGAAAGCCCCGACACCAGGTTGAAATAGTGACTCGAATTTCTGTAGGGCCTGTGAGCATGAACTTCACTCCACAGATGACATGGCATGCACATCCCCCCACTTCCAGTTCATCTCGGCTAGCCAGCTCCTCCCCAAAAGCGCGGGACCATTTCCCGGGACAATCCAGAATGGCAGCCGGTTCTCTGATCCATTATGTGTGACCACCAACATTGCACTACCTAGCACTGGGGCGATCTCTTTGGTGTACGTCCGTAATTGCGTGTCAATGCGTTCTAGTTTGGGTCTGCTAGCTCTGGGTGGCCATAGTTTCTCGAATTGTTGGACACTCATAAGTGACTGGCTGGCCCCTGTGTCCAGCTCCATGCATACCGGGATGCCGTTTAATAGGACTTTCATCATCATAGGTGGCGTTTTGGTATATGAGCTGTGGATATTTGCCACATGAACCCGCTGAACTTCAGCGTCCATTGCTTTGTCCTAAGCATCAACCTGCCTTACAGACCCCTCTTCTGGTTCATCTGCCTCATAAATTAGCCTCGCTGCGGGCTTCCTGCACATTCTGACTAAATGTCCACTGAAGCTATAATTTCTACAGATAAATTGTTGAAACCTACAGGTTTTTGCAGTATGTCTGCCCCCGCACCTCCAGCATGAGCTGAGATTGTTGTGAACAAAAGGGCTGTTAGCAGGCATTCCTCTCTGATTGTCTCTTTGATTACTCCTGAGCACTCTGTTACTGGGTGTCAATGGCCCTATCCCGGGATGCATTGTCCACCGTGATGACGTAAATGTTCGTTCAACCTGCCATTGTCTCTGTTGAGAATCCACTCTAGAGTTTGTTGCTGCCTGGATGGTGTCGAATTGCCCTTGCCTGCCTGCGGGGTTCTGAGTTGCGTTTACAATGTTAACTCCCTGATCCATCGCCACATTGGAAGCAGAGTTGCGCACGTATATTGTCTTGGTTTCCTCCTCCCCTGCCTCCTCTGAGCCATCAACGCCGCCGCTTCCAAGGTCAAGTCCTTGGTCTCAATTAGCTTTCTGAAAATCCCGGCATGACCAATGCCCTCAATTAAGAATCCCTTAACATCTCCCCACTGCAGGCGTCTGTGAAGTTACAGAGGCTGGCCAAGTGCCGAAGGTCCGCAACGAAGTCCGGTATGCTCTGTCCTTCCCGATGTCGGTGTGTATAGAATCGGTGTCGGGCCATGTGTAAACTGCTCGCCGGTTTGAGGTGCTCACCGATCAGTTTGCTGAGCTCTTCAAAGGTCTTGTCCACCGGCTTCTCGGGTGCGAGCAGGTCTTTCATCAGCGCGTACATCTTAGGTCCACAGCTGGTCAGTAGATGTGCCCTTCGCTTGTCAGCCGCTGCATCTCCCAGCCAGTCCTTCGTGACAAAGCTCTGCTGGAGCCTCTCAATGAAATCATCCCAGTCCTCACCAACACAGTACCGTTCCTCTGTGCTACCGGTGGCCATTCTCGTGAGTCGTTGATTCCCGTTTCTCATCGCCAAATGTAATGTCCTTACACACTTCTATAAATTCACACGAGGCACATTCTGCAGACAAGGTTACTCTGTGACCTGAACCTTTATTCACAGGACCAAGAAGTGATGACCCTGCATGGGACCTCCCTTTATATACCTGGATGACCAGGTGAGGAGTGTCTCCCACATGTTTACACCCTGTGGTCAAGGTGTGCATTTCTCAGGTGTATACAGTGTACAGTGTTGTTACATGAAGGTTACAGTTACATGGAGGTTACATACATGACAATAGAAACATAAAAAATAGATGCAGGACTAGGCCATTCGGCCCTTCGAGCCTGCACCACCATTCAATAAGATCATGGCTGATCATTCCCTCAGTACCCCTTTCCTGCTTTCTCTCCATGCCCTTTGATCCCTTTAGCCGTAAGGGGTTCCCTCTTGAATATATCCAATGAACTGGCATCAACAACTCTCTGCGGTAGGGAATTCTACAGGTTAACAACTCTCTGAGTGAAGAAGTTTCTCCTCATCTCAGTCTTAAATGGCTTACCCCTTATCCTTAGACTGTTTCCCCTGGTTCTGAACTTCCCCAATATCGGGAACATTCTTCCCACATCTAACCTGTCCAGTCCACTCAGAATCTTGTATGTTTCTATGAGATTCCCTCTCATCCTTCTAAACTCCAGTGTATAAAGGTCTAGTCGATCCACTCTCTCCTCATATGTCAGTCCAGCCATCCCGGGAATCAGTCTTGGTGAGGCCACACCTCGGGCCCGAAATTGGTGGACATACCGCCAGTGGACGCTGACATACCACCCAAAATCGCCAAATTGATTAAAAAATACCTACACACCGCCCGGCGTAAAATTAATCAGCGACATACCGCCGGGCGGTATGCATACCATCCGCCAAGGCACACCGCCAATATACCGCCCAAAATTGTCAAATTGATCGAAAAATACCTAGATACCGCCCGGCGGAAAATTAATCAGCGACATACCGCCGGGCGTCATGCATACCGTTCGCTCCTGCACACCGCCGACATACCGCCCAAAATTGCCAAATTGATCACTTACCACCGATGTACTGCCGACCCTGCAGAGTGCCCTGGAAAAGGTGGTTTTAAGTCGATCTTCAGTTGACAGTGTGCTTCTTTACCTGTAAATTTTTAAAAATCTCTCACCCCTCCATCTCTTCCACCCCCCAGTCTCTTCCCCCCCACCCCCCCACCCCCGCCACAGCGATCTGTTCCCCACCGCCCCCCCCACAACAATCTCCCCCCCAAGAAGCGATCTTTGCCCACAGCAGCGATTCCCCCTTCACAGGTATCTCTCCCCACAGCAGCGATTCCCCTTGCACAGGTATCTGCCCCCACAGCAGTGATCCCCTTCACAGGTATCTCTCCCCACAGCAGCGATTCCCCTTGCACAGGTATCTGCCCCCACAACAGTGATCCCCTTCACAGGTATCTCTCCCCACAGCAGCGATTCCCCTTGCACAGGTATCTGCCCCCACAGCAGTGATCCCCTTCACAGGTATCTCTCCCCACAGCAGTGATTCCCTTCATAGGTATCTCTCCCCACAGCAGCGATTCCCTTCACAGGTATCTCTCCCCACAGCAGTGATCCCCTTCATAGGTATCTCTCCCCACAGCAGTGATCCCCTTCATAGGTATCTCTCCCCACAGCAGCGATTCCCTTCACAGGTATCTCTCCCCACAGCAGTGATCCCCTTCATAGGTATCTCTCCCCACAGCAGTGATCCCCTTCATAGGTATCTCTCCCCACAGCAGCGATTCCCCATCACAGGTATCTCTCCCCACAGCAGCGATTCCCTTCACAGGTATCTCTCCCCACAGCAGTGATCCCCTTCACAGGTATCTGCCCCCACAGCAGTGATTCCCCCTTCACAGGTATCTGCCCCCACAGCAGTGATCCCCTTCACAGGTATCTGCCCCCACAGCAGTGATTCCCCCTTCACAGGTATCTGCCCCCACAGCAGTGATCCCCTTCACAGGTATCTGCCCCCACAGCAGTGATTCCCCCTTCACAGGTATCTCTCTCCACAGCAGTGATCCCCTTCATAGGTATCTCTCCCCACAGCAGCGATCCCCTTCATAGGTATCTCTCCCCACAGCAGCGATTCCCCATCACAGGTATCTCTCCCCACAGCAGCGATTCCCTTCACAGGTATCTGCCCCCACAGCAGTGATTCCCCCTTCACAGGTATCTGCCCCCACAGCAGTGATCCCCTTCACAGGTATCTGCCCCCACAGCAGTGATTCCCCCTTCACAGGTATCTGCCCCCACAGCAGTGATCCCCTTCACAGGTATCTGCCCCCACAGCAGTGAGCCCCTTCACAGGTATCTGCCCCAACAGCAGCGATTCCCCCTTCACAGGTATCTCTCCCCACAGCAGCGATTCCCCGTCACAGGTATCTCTCCCCACAGCAGCGATTCCCCGTCACAGGTATCTTCCCCCACAGCAGTGATTTCCCCCCTCCACCCCGCCTCCACCCACATACCTGCACATTGCTCTCAGGCCGGCAGTCTCTGTGGATTCTGGTCTGCGCCTCTCGGGGGGCGGAGCTTCGCAGCAGCAGGCCGTTCGCACAACTCGGGACCCGAAGATTCCCAAATGAAAATAACTCACCGCCCGCACACCGCTGGCTGCACCACGCTCCGCCCACTGCACTCCGCTCGGCATACCGCCGAGAACAAAGTGACAAAAATCACACACACTCTGCCCCAGCAGTACCCGGCGGTATGAAACGACATACCACTGACATACCACCGAGAAATGGGCAGACGACCTTTTTTCTCGGCGGTATGCCAAGCGGAGTGCAGCGGGCGGAGCGGAGTGCAGCCAGCGGTGTGCGAGCGGTGAGTCATTTTCATTTGGGAATCTTCGGGTCCCGAGTTGTGCACAAACGCATAATTTCAGAATAAGGGGTCGCTGATTTAGAACTGAGAAGAGGAGGAATTTCTTCTCTCAGAGGGTCGTGAATCTGTAGAATTCTCTACCCCAGAGAGCTCTGGAGACTGGGTCAGTGAATATATTTAAGGTGGAACTAGACAGATTTTTGAGTGATAAGGGAGTGAAGGGTTATGGGGAGTGGGGAAGGAAGTGGAACTTATCCCAACATCAGATCTGACATGATCTTATTGCTTTGTATCTGTAAAGCATGCACTCCCATGTTCCGCCACCAGGGAGCTCATCCCCTGAAGTCCCAAGGGATCCCAGCATCCCTTGGGAGCACTTGTATATAAGCCGGCCCCTAAGGCCTGTTCCTCACTCTGTAGTGTCTTATTAAAGATTGAGGTCACTGTTACTTTAACCTCCCTGTGTGCAGCCTCATCTGTGTTAGGAACACAATAACTGCGACGACGATGGGATGTGCTCCCTGGTGGCGGAACATGGGAGTGCATGCTTTACAGATACACAACATTTATCAAAATGGCGGAGCAGGCTCGCGGCGCCAAATGGCCTACTCCTGCTCGTATTTCTTATGTTCTTACGTTCTTCTTGAACTGCTGTAGTTCATGTGGCGAATATAGTCCTATAATGCTGTTGGGTAGGACGTTCCAGGATTTTGACCTAGCCACAATATATGTCCAAGTCTGAATGGCATGTAACTTTATCAAAGGCAGTTCCAAACCTTTCCTCCTTGATGTCAGCTAGTGATAAGAACATAAGAACATAAGAATTAGGAACAGGAGTAGGCCATCTAGCCCCTCGAGCCTGCTCCGCCATTCAATAAGATCATGGCTGATCTGGCCATGGACTCAGCTCCACTTACCCGCCCTCTCCCCGTTACCCTTAATTCCCTTATTGGTAAAAAATCTATCTATCTGTGACTTGAATACATTCAATGAGCTAGCCTCAACTGCTTCCTTGGGCAGAGAATTCCACAGATTCACAACACTCTGGGAGAAGAAATCCTTCTCAACTCGGTTTTAAATTGGCTCCCCCGTATTTTGAGGCTGTGCCCCCTAGATCTAGCCTCCCCTACCAGTGGAAACAACCTCTCTGCCTCTATCTTGTCTATCCCTTTCATTATTTTAAATGTTTCTATAAGATCACCCCTCATCCTTCTGAACTCCAACGAGTAAAGACCCAGTCTACTCAATTTATCATCATAAGGTAACCCCCTCATCTCCGGAATCAGCCGAGTGAATCGTCTCTGTACCCCCTCCAAAGCCAGTATATCCTTCCTTAAGTAAGGTGACCAAAACTGCACGCAGTACTCCAGGTGCGGCCTTACCAATACCCTATACAGTTGCAGCACGACCTCCCTGCTTTTGTACTCCATCCCTCTCGCAATGAAGGCCAACATTCCATTCGCCTTCCTGATTACCTGCTGCACCTGCAAACTAACTTTTTGGGATTCATGCACAAGGACCCCCAGGTCCCTCTGCACCACAGCATGTTGTAATTTCTCCCCATTCAAATAATATTCCCTTTTACTGTTTTTTTTCCCAAGGTGGATGACCTCACACTTTCCGACATTGTATTCCATCTGCCAAACCTTCGCCCATTCGCTTAACTTATCCAAATCTCTTTGCAGCCTCTCTGTGTCCTGTACACAACCCGCTTTCCCACTAATCTTTGTGTCATCTGCAAATTTTGTTACACTACACTCTGTCCCCTCTTCCAGGTCATCTATGTATATTGTAAACAGTTGTGTTCCCAGCACCGATCCCTGTGGCACACCGCTAACCACCGATTTCCAACCCGAAAAGGACCCATTTATCCCGACTCTCTGCTTTCTGTTCGCAAGTCAATTCTCTATCTATGCTAATACATTTCCTCTGACTCCGCGTACCTCTATCTTCTGCAGTAACCTTTTGTGTGGTACCTTATCGAATGCCTTTTGGAAATCTAAATACACCACATCCATCGGTACACCTCTATCCACCATGCTCGTTATATCCTCAAAGAATTCTAGTAAATCAGTTGAACATGATTTCCCCTTCATGAATCCATGCTGCGTCTGCTTGATTGCACTATTCCTATCCAGATGTCCCGCTATTTCTTCCTTAATGATAGTTTCAAGCATTTTCCCCACTACAGATGTTAAACTAACTGGCCAATAGTTACCTGCCTTTTGTCTGTCCCCTTTTTTAAACAGAGGCGTTACATTAGCTGCTTTCCAATCCGCTGGTATCTCCCCAGAGTCCAGAGAATTTTGATAGATTATAACGAATGCATCTGCTATAACTTTCGCCATCTCTTTTAATACCCGAGGATGCATTTCATCAGGACCAGGGGACTTGTCTACCTTGAGTCCCATTAGCCTGTCCAGCACTACCCCCCTAGTGATAGTGATTGTCTCAAGGTCCTCCCTTCCCACATTCCCGTGACCAGCAATTTTTGGCATGATTCTTGTGTCTTCCACGGTGAAGACCGAAGCAAAATAATTGTTTAAGGTCTCAGCCATTTCCACTTTTCCCATTATTAAATCCCCCTTCTCATCTTTTAAGGGACCAACATTTACTTTAGTCACTCTTTTCCATTTTATATATCTGTAAAAGCTTTTACTATCTGTTTTTATGTTTTGCGCAAGTTTACCTTCGAAATCTATCTTTCCTTTCTTTAATACTTTTTTAGTCATTCTTTGCTGTTGTTTAAAATTTTCCCAATCCTCTAGTTTCCCACTAACATTGGCCACCTTATACGCATTGGTCTTTGATTTGATACTCTCCTTTATTTCCTTGGTTACCCACAGCTGGTTATCCCTTCTCTTTTCGCCCTTCTTTTTCACTGGAATATATTTTTGTTGTGCACTATGAAAGAGCTCCTTAAAAGTCCTCCACTGTTCCTCAATTGTGCCACCGTTTAGTCTGTGTTTCCAGTCTACTTTAGCCAACTCTGACCTCATCCCACTGTAGTCCCCTTTGTTTAAGCATAGTACGCTCGTTTCTGACACAACTTCCTCACCCTCAATCTGGATTACAAATTCAACCATACTGTGATCACTCATTCCGAGAGGATCTTTTACTAGGAGATCGTTTATTTTTCCTGTCTCATTGCACAGGACCAGATCCAAGATAGCTTGCTCCCTTGTAGATTCTGTTACATACTGTTCGAAGAAACAATCCCGTATGCATTCTATGAATTCCTCCTCCAGGCTACACCGTGCGATTTGAGTTGACCAATCGATATGTAGGTTAAAATCCCCCACGACTACTGCCGTTCCTTTTTCACATGCCTCCATTATTCCCTTGATTATTGTCCGCCCCACCGTGAAGTTATTATTTGGGGGCCTATAAACTACGCCCACCAGTGACTTTTTCCCTTTACTATCTCTAATCTCCACCCACAATGATTCAATATTTTGTTCATTAGAGCCAATATCGTCTCTCACAACTGTCCTGATATCATCCTTTATTAACAGAGCTACCCCACCTCCATTCCCTTCTTGTCTATCTTTCCGAATTGTCAAATACCCCTGTATTATCTGAATGGTGACAGATTAGGAAAAGGGGAGGTGCAACGAGACCTGGGTGTCATGGTACATCAGTCATTGAAGGTTGGCATGCAGGTACAGCAGGCGGTTAAGAAAGCAAATGGCATGTTGGCCTTCATAGCGAGAGGATTTGTGTACAGGGGCAGGGAGGTGTTGCTACAGTTGTACAGGGCCTTGGTGAGGCCACACCTGGAGTATTGTGTACAGTTTTGGTCTCCTAACCTGAGGAAGGACATTCTTACTATTGAGAGAGTGCAGCGAAGGTTCACCAGACTGATTCCCGTGATGGCGGGACTGACCTATCAAGAAAGACTGGATCAACTGGGCTTGTATTCACTGGAGTTCAGAAGAATGAGAGGGGACCTCATAGAAACGTTTAAAATTCTGACGGGGTTAGACAGGTTAAATGCAGGAAGAATGCTCCCAATGTTGGGGAAGTCCAGAACCAGGGGACACAGTCTAAGAATAAGGGGTAAGCCATTTAGGACCGAGATGAGGAGAAACCTCTTCACCCAGAGAGTGGTGAACCTGTGGAATTCTCTACCACAGAAAGTTGTTGAGGCCAATTCACTAAATATATTCAAAAAGGAGTGAGATAAAGTCCTTACTACTAGGGAGATCAAGGGGTATGGCGAGAAAGCAGGAATGGGGTACTGAAGTTGCATGTTCAACCATGAACTCATTGAATGGCGGTGCAGGCTAGAAGGGCCGAATGGCCTACTCCTGCACCTATTTTCTATGTTTCTATGTTTCTATATTTAATTCCCAGTCTTGGCCACCCTGCAACCATGTTTCTGTAATGTCCACCAAATCATACCCATTTGTAATGATTTGTGCCGTCAACTCATTTACTTTATTTCGAATGCTGCGTGCATTTAGGTAGAGTGTTTTAATCCTCGTTTTTAAACCATGATTTTTAGTTTTGACCCCTCCTGCAGCCCCTTTATATTCAGTGGCCCTTTTTGTTTTTTGCCTTGGGTTTCTCTGCCCTCCACTTTTACTCATCTCCTTTTTGTCTTTTGCTTTTGTCTCCTTTTTGTTTCCCTCTGTCTCCCTGCATTGGTTCCCATCCCCCTGCCATATTAGTTTAACTCCTCCCCAACAGCACTAGCAAACACTCCCCCAAGGACATTGGTTCCAGTCCTGCCCAGATGCAGACCGTCCGGTTTGTACTGGTCCCACCTCCCCCAGAACTGGTTTCAATGCCCCAGGAATTTGAATCCCTCCCTGCTGCACCACTGCTCAAGCCACGTATTCATCTGCGCTATCCTGCGATTCCTACTCTGACTAGCACGTGGCACTGGTAGCAATCCCGAGATTACTACTTTTGAGGTCCTACTTTTTAATTTAGTTCCCAGCTCCTTAAATTTGTCTCGTAGGACCTCATCCCTTTTTTTACCTATGTCGTTGGTACCGATGTGCACCACGACAACTGGCTGTTCTCCCTCCCTTTTTAGAATGTCCTGCACCCGCTCCGAGACATCCTTGACCCTTGCATCAGAGAGGCAACATACCATCCTGGAGTCTCGGTTGCGGCCGCAGAAACGCCTATCTATTCCCCTTACAATTGAATCCCCTATCACTATCGCTCTCCCACTTTTTTCCTGCCCTCCTGTGCAACAGAGCCAGCCACGGTGCCATGAACTTGGCTGCTGCTGTCCTCCCCTGATGAGTCATCCCCCTCAACAGTACTCAAAGTGGTGTATCTGTTTTGCAGGGGGATGACCACAGGGGACCCCTGCATTACCTTCCTTGCACTGCTCTTCCTGCTGGTCTTCCATTCCCTAGCTGGCTGTGGACCCTTCACCTGCGATAAGACCAACTCGCTGCACGTGCTACTCACGTCATTCTCAGCATCGTGGATGCTCCAGAGTGAATCCACCCTCAGCTCCAATTCTGCAACGCGGTCCGTCAGGAGCTGGAGGCGGATACACTTCCCGCACACGTAGTCGTCAGGGACATTGGAAGTGTCCCTGAGTTCCCACATGTTACAGGAGGAGCATATCACCTGACCGAGCTCTCCTGCCATGACTTAACCCTTAGATACCCTTAAATTGGCGACAACAATGTTAAACGGTTACTTACTGATATAAAAAATAGATCGAAAAGCTACTCACCAATCACCAGCCAATCACTTACCCCCTTGGCTGTGAAGTCACCTTTTGATTTCTTTCTACTTCTTTTTTGCCTTCTCTCCCCGCTGCAGCTGCACAAGTACGCCTCTCGGACTGCCGCCACCTCTCGCTGCCGCTGGGCCTTTTATAGGCCTCACCAACGCCACGCACTCCCGCCTCTCGGACTGCTGCCGCCTCTCGCTGCCGCTGGGCCTTTTATAAGCCTCACCAACCACGAACTCCCGCCTCTCGGACTGCCGCTGCTTCTCGCTGCCGCTGGGCCTTTTCTAGGCCTCACCAACCATATACTCCCGCCTCTCGGACTGCCGCTGCCTCTCGCTGCCGCTGGGCCTTTTATAGGCCTCACCAACCATGAACTCCCACCTCTCGGACTGCCGCTGCCTCTCGCTGCCGCTGGGCCTTTTATAGGCCTCACCAACCATGAACTCCCACCTCTCGGACTGCCGACGCCTCTCGCTGTCGCTGGGCCTTTTATAGGCCTCACCAACCACGAACTCCCGCCTCTCAGATGTTGGAACTCTTAAATATAATATAGTATTCCTCCTAGGTATTATGTAGTGGCAAGAGTGCACAAGGTGACTGAATGCTGTATCTCACGATGAGCCTCTTATGAGTGGTATGTCCCTCATCTCACAGCAGCCAAGTCCTCAGATGGACCTGTTGCAGATTACACCTCTAGTGCTGCTGTACAGCCACTTTAATACAGTGGTGGTCAGGTAGTTGTAAGTAGCAGAAAAGCTTGTACAGGGCATTCGTGGAATGTGTGGCTAACTCGTTTTGCCTTGTCTGATGTGGTATGTCATTAACCTTTTCGCACCACTGATTTTCCACATCGTTGGCACTCCGTGCCCTGACCACCTCCATTCATTGTGCCTGAGCAAAGCCTTTGCAAATCTTTGCTGCTTAACCATAAATAGGACCTTACTCCTGATTTACTTGGTCCAGCAGCACTTCCTCCAAGAAGCTAGGAGCAATGTGTCCTGCAACAGAGATATCTGACATTTTCCAATGAACTCAACTGCTGGGGCTGAAAATTCTCTAGCCTTTTGAAAGAAAAGTGGGTGTGAGCCAGACACATCAGGTCTCCACCTTGAAATCTTGGGTCTACAAATTTGCACAGGGGGCAGAATCCTGTCCAACTCAAACATTCCCTGGACATCATAGGAGGTGGGCCCAGGGGAAGGGTTTTCCTGTGCCAGAGAGGTTCTCGGCTCCTTCTAAGAACCTAGCACACAGATCCTCTTGGGGCAACAATGAGGCCCGCCTGATGGTCAAGGCGTGAGTCTTGTCGCACTCTGAATATCAGTTCCCTTATAAAGTGGGCCGATTAGCTGCAAACTTTGCACATCTGGGGGGCCTGCCATCAGCCTCATTCAAGTAAGCAGCTATTTGATGCAATATTTTGTGTGTTCCCACGGCCCAAGATGTGCTTGTAATATAGAGCTGCCCCTAGTGGACTACTGGTCTACCTAGTGGACTACTGTGGTAATGCAACTACTGAAGTAAACGCAATAAAGGATCATGTGACAAGGTCACATGACAAGTCCCTGTAGCGCCATCTTGTATACGTGTGTGTTTATGACATTATAAAGTATATATCACATTGGCGACAAAGGATGGGATAATCGGATCCCCAAGCTGAAATTTTTGTTGGTGGATGTTCCTGCCAACCAACAGAAAGACTTTGAGAGGTTTATTGTTTTGCAGAACAGCTAAGAATCCAAGGGAAATTTCAAGAACACATTGCGGAACTGTCCAGATGGTTACGCCTATGGGAATAATTGGGCACTTGAAGGAGTTCCATTGTGACTGAAAGACTTTCAGACCATATATGGAGCAGCTAGAAATATTTTTCACTGCGAATAGAATCATCGAAGTCCCCGGTGATGATAATCATAACTGGGTGGTTTTAGAAAAGAAACGGGCTATTTTCTTGACTGAAGCAGTCCCCGAGGTGTATGAAACCTATGAAACCCTGAAAAATTTATTTTTTCCCATCAAGCCAAAGGACACACCACTGACAGAGACAAGTTAGAACAGCACAACAGTCCTGAGCCCATGGAAATTACTGAAAGTTATCGTTTTGAAACATGACGAGAGTATCAGTGAGTACAGTATAGCATTAAAAGTTATGTGATTTTCCACTGCAAAAATCATAGAGCTGCAAGGCTACTCAGGAGAGTAAATCCCTGTTGTAGGACATATCACCGTACCGGTGAAATACAAAGATCAGCTTCAGAGCTTGCATCTCTTAGTAGTAGCAGGAGACAGGCCTGCCTTAATAGGTAGAAATTGGTTGGGATCACTGAAGCTGGATTGGAATGAGATTTTTCATGTTGAAATGAGATTTGCATCAAAGGATGATGTCATCAAGCAATATCCGAAGGTGTTCCGCGAAACAGGCAGTCCGATCCAAGGTTTGAAGGCAAGTGTCAGGATACAGAAGGACACTAGACCAGTTTACTGTAAGCCATGTCCCTTCCCATACACACACAAGGAGAAAGTTAAGTAAGAACTCAAAAGACGAGAAACTGAGAACATTATCTCTAAGATAGATCGAAGTAATTGGGCTGCACCCATTGTTGTTGTACCTAAGTCAGATGGTAAGGCTGATGCTATGTTCAGGTTGCCATCCCCATCACAAGTTACACGCAATAGGAAAGAAGTGTTCTATTTTTCATACATTGATGAACTCTCAGTCACAGCTGAAGAGATTGGTAGAGCAACCAAATGCAAACCCAGTTATGTCAACGGTGTATGATTACATTGTGAATGGCTGGCCAAACCAGGTATCAAAGGAAGATTTTTATACTTAGTTCGTAGGAATGAATTATCAGTGGATAAAGATTGTATCATGTAGGGTACAAGAATAGTTATTCCAAATAAGTTCAGGTCCAATTGTTGGGAGGTCTTCATGACCAGCACCTGGGAATGTGCTTGACCAAGAGTTTTGCATGCAGTTACTTATGGTGGCCAGGTCTAGATAAAGATATAGAATATATCGTTAGTCAGTGTACAACATGTCAATTGCTAAACAAAAATCACAATTAGTACCATTGCAGCCATGGAAATGGTCTCCCAGTGTGTGGCAACGGTTACATGTAGATTTTGCTGAGCTGGAAGGACAACAATTGTTCATTGTGATTGATAGCCATTGAATAGGGAGAAATTACAACATGCTGCGGTGCAGAGGGACCTGGGGGTCCTTGTGCATGAATCCCAAAAAGTTAATTTGCAGGTGCAGCAGGTAATCAGGAAGGCGAATGGAATGTTGGCCTTCATTGCGAGAAGGATGGAGTACAAAAGCAGGGAGGTCCTGCTGCAACTGTACAGGGTATTGGTGAGGCCACACCTGGAGTACTGCGTGCAGTTTTGGTCACCTTACTTAAGGAAGGGTATACTAGCTTTGGAGGGGGTACAGAGACAATTCACTAGGCTGATACCGAAGATGAGGGGGTTACCTTATGATGATAGACTGAATAGACTGGGTCTTTACTCGTTGGAGTTCAGAAGGATGAGGGGTGATCTTATAGAAACATTTAAAATAATGAAAGGGATAGACAAGATAGAGGCAGAGAGGTTGTTTCCACTGGTCGGGGAGACTAGAACTAGGGGGCACAGCCTCAAAATACGGGGGAGCCAATTTAAAACCGAGTTGAGAAGGAATTTCTTCTCCCAGAGGGTTGTGAATCTGTGGAATTCTCTGGCCGAGGAAGCAGTTGAGGCTGGCTCATTGAATGTATTCAAATCACAGATAGATAGATTTTTAACCAATAAAGGAATGAAGGGTTATGGGGAGAGGGCGGGTAAGTGGAGCTGAGTCCACGGCCAGATCAGCCATGATCTTGTTGAATGGCGGAGCAGGCTCGAGGGGCTAGATGGGCTACTCCTGTTCCTAATCTTATGTTCTTATGAAGTGGGGAGAGGTGTTTCTGATGCAGAAAATAACAACAAATAAAACACGAGACAATTTGCGAAGATTGTTTTCTTCATATGGCCTCCCAGAAAAAATTATGTCTGATAATGGTTGCAATTTTGTTCAGAAGAATTTGCACAGTTCATGAGCAGAAAAGGTGTGAAACATACTAAAGTTCCACCATACCACCCTGCTTCAAGTGGTGCAGCAGAACACACAGTACAAATTGTAAAACGTGCCCTCGTCAAGCAAATGTTGGATTGAAATCCAAGGAAATGGCAGTTGTTGTTGGACTACAAACTAGTACATTTTTTGATTACTTATCATAATACTCCTTAAACAACTTCTGGTTGTTTCTCAAACAACAGCCACAAACCAGGTTCTCGTTGTTAAAGCCAAACTTGACAAAGTCAGTAGAAGAGAAACAATTAAGACAGAAAGAGAATCATGATCGAGGTAGAGTAAGAAAGAGAAGTGTGAAATTGAATCAGAAGGTTAGAGTGAAGAACCATCATCATAAATAGTTAAAGTGGTTACCAGGAAGAATAGTGAAGATATGTGGTCCTCGCACATATTTGGTCAAGATGTTTTATCATGGAAAGATTAGGTTTGTTCACATTGATCATATTTTACCTACAGATGTGGAAGGAGTTGAAAGTTGGAGTAATTCGATTATCTGTTCAAGAGCGAAGGTATCCTCTTCGAAACAGAAAACCAGAGGTTGTTTGATTTGTAAATATGGCAAAATAAGTCCATATTTTTTGTTGTGTATAACCGTACAAGTTATATATGATGATTATTTTGCTATGATTACTTCTTCATTAAGGAGGGGGAATTGTAATATAGAGCTCCCCCTAGCAGACGACTGTGGTAATGTAACTGCTGGTGTAAATACAATAAAGGATCATGTGACAAGGTCACATGACAATTTCCTGTAGAGCCATCTTGTGTATGTGTGTGTGTTTGTGATGTCAGAAAGAATATATCACAATGCTCACAGGAGATATTCAAATTACCTGACCCCAGATACTCTGGTGAGGTCAGGAGTAGTGGTCAACAGCCCTCACTTCCCTACATTTACACTGGCAGAGTGGGCCCCAAAGGTTTGAAGTAGAAAGTCCTTTGATGATGCCTGATCCTGTAAGCTGCCGCAGGCATTTCCCACCTCCAAATGGCCAAGCTCCCCTTGAGAGGCTTGGTCAACACGAGGACCTCACCCACACTACTCTAATTAAGCCAACTCCAGAAAATAGGGCAGTTTCTGTATTAGTGCAGGTGAGAATACAGAAGACCCAACCCGACACATTTTCACTGGCAGTCACAAAGCTGTGGAAAGCGCAAGCTTATGACTCATGCTGCCACATGGTTCTTGAGCACTGATAATCTTCTGGTACATTACTATTAGGATTAGGTAGTCAGGCTGATTTTTTTTTCCTTGCCTAAATTTTGGGACTTGGCAGGCAATTGCTGTGCCACTGTCTCTATCTCTCCTGAGATCACTAACTCAGAGCAAATCAGTAATTGAATTCGAGACCTGCCTGGTCTATGTATCACACTACACAGTAGCTCCAGATTACTTAGGGCCAGTAGCGTATCTGTAGTGGTTCTCTGGCGTTCTGGGACTGGCGGGGCAAGCCAATGGGACTTGATCCAGTAACGCTGGTTCTCCATCTGAGGGGAATTTCCTGTGGGGGAAAGTTGTGTCTGGCCTTTGGAACCCTGGCTTTGTAAAAACAGAACCGGCTGGGTGGCACCAAAAGCCAGGTTTCCTGTTGCTTCAGCCTGCTTAGTCCCAAACGAACTGGAGACTGTTCAGTGGAGCGGAGAAAATGGTGTCATGGCTTTGAACACTCCAGAACATTGCAGCCTTATTGAAATTGGCTCTGGTAAGATTGTGTGGTGATTCCGGAACTTGCAGCCATCTTACAGGTTGTGTGTTAGTTTGCTCTGAAGATATGACAGCTGTCTGATAATGGGAATTAATTAAGCAGTTTTCTGCGCTTTTTACAGTCCTTCCAGCTTTACATGCGGCTTTCAAGTGCAATTTCCTCTGCCACCCCTGCCCCACCCTATAATTTTCTCTCTTGAAGGCACTAACTCTTGCTGGTGAATGGCTCCCTAGTGATGGCATCCAAGTGACCATTCGGCGCCTAATGAACCTAAACAGTAAATGTTGGGATAGAGCATTAAAGTGGCTCTTGGTCCTCAGTCTCCGACACAGTTCCAATGAAGCTCAACACAAGTTTGAAGCACAGCATCTCATCTTATGATTAACCATTCAACAACTTTAGATTCTAACCATCACTCGCATTTTCCTGTACAGCATTTTTTTGAAGTGATCCAAAACTCAGCAGCCCGTGTACTACCTCGCAACAAGTCACGATCACTCGTCACTCCTGCGCTTTCTGACCTACATTGGCTCCCAGTTAAACAACGCTTCGATTTCAAAATTCTCATCCTTGTTTACAAATCACTCCATGGCCTTGCTCCTCTCTATCTCTGTAATCTTTTTCAGCCTCACAACCCCACAAGATGTCTGCACTCCTCAAATTCTGGCCTCTTGAACACCCCTCATTATAACTGCTCAACCATCGGTGGACGTGCCTTCAGCTGCCTGGGCCCTAAGCTCTAGAACTCCCTCCCTAGACCTCTCTACCTCTCTTTCCTCCTGTAAGACACTCCTTAAAACCTACCTCTTTAAATAAATTTTTGGTCATCTGCCTTAATTTCTTCTTTTTTTGCTCTGTTTTGTCCTGTAACACTGTTGTGAAGTGCCTTGAGATATTTTACTACGTTAAAGGCACTATATAAGTAAAAGTTATTATTATTATTTACAGCAGGTGCTAGTAATGGTTCTGCTATAACCATTTACACCTCCTCTGGACCCATCTTTTACTTATTTACTTGTCCCATTACCACCACCTTTTGCCTTGCACCATCATCTCTTTTGTCATTTAATCACTCCCTCCCTCCACCTCATCACAGACCTTCCCCTTTATTCTTTCTCCCCCACCCTATTTCCCTAGCTGTGCACTTGCTTAAAAACTGTTACATCTAACTTCTTCCAGTTCTGAGGGAATGATCAGCCATGATCTTATTGAATGGCGGTGCAGGCTCAAAGGGCCGAATGGCCTCCTCCTGCACCTATTTTCTATGTTTCTATGATGAAAGGTCATTGACCTGAAATGTTAACTCTGTCTCTCTCTCCTCAGATGCTGCCTGACCACTGAATGTTTCTAGCATTTTCTGTTTTTATTTCAGATTTCCAGCATCCGCAGTACTTTGCTTTTGTCCTGTCTGGAGCCAATTTCACCCTTTTTATACAAAACTATCTTTTATTATACATATTTTTTACTACGCCATCTCTCTCATAGAATCATAGAAATTTACAGCACGGAAGGAGGCCATTTCGGCCCATCGTGTCCGAGCCAGCCGACCAAGAGCTATCCAGCTTAATTCCATTTTCCAGCTCTTGGTCCATAGCCCTGTAGGTTATGGCACTTTAAGCGCACATCCAAGTATTTTTTTAAAGTGGTGAATCATTCTGCCTCTACCATCCTTTCAGTCAGTGAGTTCCAGACCCCCACTACCCTCTCGATGAAGAAATTTCCCCTCATATCTCCTCTAAACCTCCCCCCATTTACTTTAAATCTATGCCCCCTGGTTGTTGACCCATCCGCCAAGGGAAACGGGTCCTTCTTATCCACTCTATCCAGGCCACTCATAATTTGATGCACCTCAATCAGGTCTCCCCTTAGCCTCCTCTGTTACAAAGAAAACAGACCCAACATCTCCAATCTTTCCTCATAACCAGAATTCTCCAAACCAGGCAACATTCTTGTAAATCTCCTCTGCACTCTTTCCAGTACAATCACATTTTTCCTGTAATGTGGTGACCAGAACTGCACACAGTACTCCAGCTGCGGCCTAACCAGTATTTTATACAGTTCAAGCATATCGTCCTTGCTCTTATATTCCATGCCTCAACTAATAAAGGCAAGTATTCCATATGCCTTCTTAACCACCTTATCTACCTGGCCTGCTACCTTCAGGGATCAGTGGACCTGCACTCCAAGGTCACTTTGCCCCTCTACACTTTTCAGTGTCATACCATTTAATGTGTATTCCCTTGATTTGTTAGACCTCCCCAAATGCATTACCTCACATTTATCTGGATTGAATTCCATTTGCCACTGCTCTGCCCACCTGACCAGTACATTGATATATCTTCCTGCAGTCGTAGCTTTCGCCTTCATTATCAACCACACGGACGATTTTAGTGTCATCTGCAAACTTCTTAATCATACCCCCAACATTGCTATATACCACAAAAAGCAAGGGACCCAGCACTGAGCCCTGTGGAACCCCACTGGATACAGCCTTCCGCTCACAAAAACACCCATCAACCATTACCCTTTGCTTCCTGCCTCTAAGCCAATTTTGGATCCAACTTGCCACTTTGCCCTGGATCCCATGGGCTTTTACTTTTGTGACCAGTCTGCCATGTGGGACCTTATCAAAAACTTTGCTAAAATCCATATACACTACATCATACGCTTTGCTTTCATCGACCCTCATGGTTGCCTCCACGAAAAATTCAATCAAGTTAGTCAGACACAACCTTCCCTTAACAAATCCATGCTGACTGTCCTTGATTAATCCATGTCTTTCCAAATGAAGATTTATCCTGTCCCTCAGGAGTTTTTCCAATAATTTTCCCACCACAGAGGTTAGACTGACTGGCCCATAATTTCTTGGTCTAAACCATTCTCCCTTTTTAAACAAAGGTACAACATTAGCAGTCCTCCAATCCTTTGGCACTGAATTGCAGACCAGTGCAGTTCAATGACCTAACAAGAGCAGACAAGGTAACACACCAACCAATCTCCCTTTTCTTCCTTGGATCCTATGGGTACCAACATGCTATTCATCATCTAAAATTATTGCTGCACATGTCACACTTCACAATGACCAGTGGCTATGAAGATCACGAACTCAGGATCTTACAATATCTGTCCCAACAGCAATTATTTGCATGCAGAACCTTAAAACCTCTTCCTCCACTTTAAAAGGGTGAAACCCGTAGGTCTATTCCATCAGCTGTCTGGCACCAAAGCAAAATACTGCTGATGCTGGAATCTGAAATAAAAATAGAAAATGTTGGAAATCTCAGCGGGTCAGGCAGTACCTGTGGAGAGAGAAACCAGAGTTAACGTTTCAGGTCGATGACCCTTTGTTAGCTGTCTGATACCACCTGGAAAATAACTTCAATGGCTTGCCTTCACCAATGCAGTCTACCTAAATCAAATCAGTAACTGAACATAACATAAGTGCGCTTTGTCTTGTATTGTGCGCAAGTTTCTTCTGTCACATGATTGAGTGAATTAGGTGAAGGCAGAAGAGAAGAGTATAACTTTTTTAATGAAGCCAACCTTCAAACCCTCCTGTGTGATTACTATCCAAAAGCTCCTGCTGGAATGGTGATACAACACCACGACATGTATTTACATAGCATGTTTAACATAGAAAAATGACCTGTGGCATCTCAGAGGAATAATCAAAATAAAGATGATCTGAAGGAGGAGATATTAGAAGGGGTGACCAAAAACTTGGTTAAAGAGGTGAATTTTAAGGAATCTTAAAAAGAGGAGAGACAAAAGGGTTTAGGGAGGGAATCCAGTGAAGCATAACCACCAATGTTGGGAAACGCACCAGAGTACGAGGAGCATAGGGTTGAGGGAGAGGAGTTTATAGGCCTGGAGGAAGAGGTGAAGCCATGAAGGGATTTAATCATGCAGAGGAGATTTTTTAAACTAGTGGCACTGTGGATCGGGTACCCATGTAAATCAGTGAAGGCAGGGAAGATGGGAGAGCGGGACTTGGTGAGACACAGAATACACGCAACAAAATCTTGGATAAGATAAAGTTTACTGATCTTGCAACATAGGAGCTCTTGTCTTCAATTCCATCAGGATGAAGAATGAATGAAAGGATATATAATGGTTAGTGGTTGATGTAATAAAGAACAAACCACTTTAATCCCTCTGGATGAATCACAGGCCTTTAAGGTATATTCTGAATGTCATCATTTAGTTTATTTTCCAGTGAACCACTGCTCAAAAGACCATTTATGGAATCTCTATCTTTAGTGGAACCAGTGAGCAGTTTTTTAATGCCCTGTGGGAGAAATAAATCACTGCTGTAACCATCACATGCCGTTAGTGTTCTGATCCATATTTAGTTCCACACTGTTAAAAGTTCTTATTTAGACTTTAATTTGATACCCAGTCTGTACTGAGTGAGTTGACCTTAGCCAGAGCAGAGGTAGCATAGTGGTAATATTTCTGGACTAGTAACCCAGAGGCCTGGACTAATGATCTAGAGACGTGAGTTCAAATTCCACCATGGCATCTGGGGAATTTAAATTCAGTTAATTAAATAAAGCTAGTATCAGTAGGTGGCCATGAAACTATTGGATTGTCGTAAAAACCCATCTGGAAATCTACTGCCCTTACCTGGTCTGCAGGTGACTCCAGATCCACATTGGTTGACTCTTAACTGCCGAGCAAACCATTCAGTAGTAACAAATAACAATAAGAATAATAAAACTTGATGGCATTGCCCTCGGCACCGGCTATGGACACGACAATGGAACACCCAGTCCAGTCGACCCTGCAAAGTCCTCCTCGTCAACATCTGGGGACTTGTGCCAAAAGTGGGAGAGCTGTCGCACAGACTCGTCAAGCAACAGCCTGACATAATCATACCATTCAGCCCAGAGTATGTCCTGTTCCACCGGCCCACTAGGGGTGCTGATACAATTGGGAGGAAGTGGCCCTGGGAGTCCTCAACATTGACTCCGGACCCCATGAAGTCTCATGGTTTCAGGTCAAGCATGGGCAAGGAAACCTCCTGCAGAATTACCACCTACCGCCCTCCCTCAGCTGATGAATCAGAACTCCTCCATGTTGAACACCACTTGGAAGAAGCACGCAGGGTAGCAAAGGCACAGAATGTACTCTGGGTGATGGATATTGATGAGTGGCTATGTAGCACCTAGACTGACTGAGCTAGCCGCGTCCTGAAGGACCAAGCTGCCAGACTGGCCTGCAGCAGGTGGTGAGAGAACCAACACAATGAAAAAACCTACATGACCTCGTCCTCATAAATCTATATGTCCATGACAGCATTGGTAGCAGTGATGACCGCACAGTCATTGTGGAGACGAAATCCCATTTTCACACTGAGGACACCCTCCATCATGTTGTGTGGCACTACCATCGTGCGAAATGGGATAGATTCAGAACAGATCTAGCAGCTGAAAACTAGCCATCCATGAGGCGCTGTGGGCCATCAACAGCAGCAGAATTGTATTCTATCACCATATGTAACCTCATGCCCCGGCATATCCCTCACTCTACCATCAAGCCAGGGGACCAACCCTGGTTCAATGAGAAGTGTAGAAGCACATGCAATGAGCAGCACCAGGCGTACCTAAAAATGAGGTGCCAACCTGGGGAAGCTGCAACACAGGACTACATGCATGCTAAAACACGGAAACAGCATGTCATAGACAGGGAGCGACCCCACAATCAACGGATCAGATCAAAACTCTGCTGTCCTGCAATATCCAGTTGTGAATGTTGGTGGACCATTAAACAACTAATGGGAGGAGGAGGCTCCATGAATATCCCCATCCTCAATGATGGTGGAGCACAGCACGAGTGCAAAAAACAAGGCTGAAGCGTTTGCAACCATCTTCAGCCAGAAGTGGCGACCCATCTCGGCCTCCTCCTGAGATCCCCACCATCATAGAAGCCAGTCTTCAGCCAATTTGATTCACTCCACGTGATATCAAGAAACAGATGAGCACACTGGATACAGCAAAGACTATGGGTCCCGACAACATCACAGCTGTTGTGCTGAAGACTTGTGCTCCAGAACTAACCACGCCTCAGGTCAAGCTATTCCAGTACAGCTACAACACTGGCATCTACCTGACAGTGTGGAAAATTGCCCAGGTATGTCTTATCCACAAAAAGCAGGACAAATCCAATCCGGCCAATTGCTGCCCCATCAGTATATTCTCAATCAGCAAAGTGTCGTCAACAGTACTATCAAGTGGCACTTATTCACCAATAACCTGCACACCAATGTTCACTTTGGGTTCCAGCATGGCCACTTGGCTCCAGACCTCCTTACAGCCTTGGTCCAAATATCCAAGCATTTGACCAAGTGTGGCATCAAGGAGTTCTAGTAAAATTTAATTCAGTGACTCACCTCCAGACTCCCAAAGCCTTTCCACCTTTCTGCAAGACACAAGTCAGGAGTGTGATGGAATACTCTCCACTTGCCTGGATGAGTGTAGCTCCAACAACACTCAAGAAGCTCTACACCATCCAGGACAAAGCAGCCTGTTTGATTGGCAGCCCAACCACCACCTTCAACATTCACTTCCACAACCGACGGCGCACTGTGGCTGCAGTGTGTACCATTTACAAGATGCACTGCAGCAACGCGCCAAGGCTTCTTCGGCAGCACCTCCCAATCCCGCGACCCCTATCGCCTAGAAGGACAAGGGCAGCAGGTGGGAACACCATTGCCTCCAAATTCTCCTCCAAGCCACACATCACCTGACTTGGAAATATATCGCCGATCCTGCATCGTAGCTGGTTCAAAATCCTGGAACTCCCTCCCTAACAGCACTGTGGGAGAACTTCACATCATGGACTGCGGCGATTCAAGAAGGCAGCTCACCATCCCCTTCTCAAGGGTAATAAAGGATGGGCAATAAATGCTGGCCTTGCCAGCGACGCCCACATCCCAGGAACAAATTAAAATAAATAGTGGATCGTAGATATCTGCCAAGCATGGGTTTTAGCCCCATAGCCAGAAAGTAGCAAGAGCTCTGTCACCATCATTCTGACCGTGGTAAGTACATGCACCATACCCCATCGAACAGTGGTACAACCAGTTGGAGGTGTAGATCAACTGCTTGACTTTCTGTAACCCAATCATGCTCGGCGCGATTCTTTGGATTTGTGTTTGCACATGTTCTCAAACCTGACCTTGTAACAGCTGTATACTTAAGTCTCAGACTTTCATCATCAACTATATGACAAACTTCAGCGTGATAGAAGGTCAGCGAGTGATGTGTCTTGATTTTCAAGCATTCAAACGATAGTGTTGCGTATGAGGCTTACACATCGGCAACTTATTAATGCAGGTCCTCAAATGAAAGGCTTTGGTAGAGGCATGTCCATCGTGAGGCCGACTCCTTCAGTGACAGACTGTGGTAAGCTGGAGCCTTTCCTTCTTGCAATCATTTCCATTTATTGCCACAAATTCAGCTCACAACGTGGATTTGAAATTACAGAGCAAACCAAATTTGTTGTATGGCTAGGGGGTCTGAGCCATGAAGGAGAATTGTTTGGACACAGCCTTAACCTGCAATTGGGCTTTGCTGTCATTGAAGAAAGATGAAAAAGACTAAAGTGCCCTTCAAGCCTTTTCAGCACCGTCCTGAAGTACTGTGTCCCAGCTAAAGCTGGCAACCACCAGGGACCCCAGGTACTGATATAGATCAGAGAACGGTATAGCACAGAAACATGCCACTCAGCATATCAAGTCTGCATCTGCACCAGTGTTTCTCTGCACATGGACTAATGCCATTCTCCTGCTTACTCCACATAACCTTTAATATTCCTCTTTTTCAAACAACTACCCAACTTCGTTTTAAAAGAATATAATGACTGTGCTCTTAAAATGGATTGCGACAAAAGAATTTCACATTCTAACCACCCTCTGTGTAAAGATTTTTTTCGAACACCTTCGTTAATTCTTTTGTGATTATCTTAAATTTGTGTCTTCTTGTTACTGTCTTGCCAACTAGTGGAAATGAACATCACTATTTAACTTCATGATCTTGAAGGCCTCTATAACCCCGATACCTGAGCTGGAGATTAAGTGTATCTAAGGGTTAAGGCAGTCAGAAGCGGGAGTTCGTGGCGTTGGTGAGGCCTACAAAAGGCCCAGCGGCAGCGAGAGGCGGCGGCAGTCGGAGGCGGAAGTTCGTGGCGTTGGTGAGGCCTACAAAAGGCCCAGCTTGTGCAGCTCCAGCCGGGAGAAAAAGCAAAAAAGAAGTAGAAAGAAATCAAAAGGTGACGTCACAGTCAAAAAGATAAGTGATTGGCTGGTGATTGGCGAGCAGCTTTTCTTTTTCTTTTTTATATCAGTAAGTAACCTGCTAACAGTGTTGTCGCCAAATTAAGTGTATCTAAGGGTTAAGTCATGGCAGGAGAGCTTGGTCACGTGATATGCTCCTTCCGTACTATGTGGGAACTCAGGGACACTTCCGGTGACCCTGACGACTACGTGTGCGGGACGTGTATCCGCCTCGAGCTCCTGACGGACCGGGTTGCGGAATTGGAGCTGAGGGTGGATTCACTCTGGAGTATCCACGATGCTGAGAATGACGTGTAGCCAGTTGGTCTTACCGCAGGTGAAGGGACCACAGCCAGCTAGGGAATGGAAGACCAGCAGGAAGAGCAGTGCAAGGAAGGTAGTGCAGGGGTCCCCTGCGGTCATCCCCCTGCAAAACAGATACACCACTTTGCGTACTGTTGAGGGGGATGACTCATCAGGGGAGGGCAGCAGCAGCCAAGTTCATGGCACTGTGGCTGGCTCTGCTGCACAGGAGGCAGGAAAATGAGTGGGAGAACGATAGTGATAGGGGATTCAATTGTAAGGGGAATAGATAGGCGTTTCTGCGGCCGCAACCGAGACTCCAGGATGGTATGTTGCCTCCCTGGTGCAAGGATCAAGGATTTCTCGGAGCGAGTGCAGGACATTCTGAAAAGGGAGGGTGAACAGCCAGTTGTCGTAGTGCACATTGGTACCAATGATATAGGTAAAAAAAAGGCATGAGGTCCTACGAGATGAATTTAAGGAGCTAGGAGCTAAATTAAAAAGTAGGACCTCACAAGTAGTAATCTTGGGATTGCTACCAGTGCCACGTGCTAGTCAGAGTAGGAATCGCAGGATAGCTCAGATGAATACATGGCTTGAGCAGTGGTGCAGCAGGGAGGGATTCAAATTCCTGGGGCATTGGAACCGGTTCTGGGGGAGGTGGGACCAGTACAAACCGGACGGTCTGCACCGAGGCAGGACCGGAACCAATGTCCGAGGGGGAGTGTTTGCTAGTGCTGTTGGGGAGGAGTTAAACTAACATGGCAGGGGGATGGGAACCAATGCAGGGAGACAGAGGGAAACTAAATGGAGACAGAAGCAAAAGACAGAAAGGAGATGAGTAAAAGTGGAGGACAGAGAAACCCAAGGCAAAAAACAAAAAGGGCCACTGTACAGCAAAATTCTAAAGGGTCCAAGTGTAATAAAAAGGCAAGCCTGAAAGCTCGGTGCCTCAATGCGAGGAGTATTCGGAACCCAGGAGAGGGCTCTGAGCTAGTTAGAGTGGGTGAGAGCTCAGATGAACAGGACCCCAAGAAAGAATGCAAAAGGCAGGAGGCAACAGAGCAGAGTAGCACTGGGGTAAGTGTAAACCACAAGGTGATAGGAAGGGACAATATGTATGAACATAAAGGGGCTGCAGGAGGGGTCAAAAGTAAAAATCATGGTTTAAAAACTAGTATTAAAGTACTCTACCTAAGCGCACGCAGCATTCGAAATAAAGTAAATGAGTTGACGGCACAAATCATTACAAATGGGTATGATTTGGTGGCCATTACAGAAACGTGGTTCCAGGGTGGCCAAGACTGGGAATTAAACATACAGGGGTATCTGACAATTCGGAAAGATAGACAAGAAGGGAAAGGAGGTGTGATAGCTCTGTTAATAAAGGATGATATCAGGGCAGTTGTCAGAGATGATATTGGCTCTAATGAACAAAATGTTGAATCAATGTGGGTGGAGATTAGAGATAGTAAGGGGAAAAAGTCACTGGTGGGCGTAGTTTATAGGCCCCCAAATAATAACTTCACGGTGGGGCAGACAATAATCAAGGGAATAATGGAGGCATGTGAAAAAGGAAAGGCAGTAATCATGGGGGATTTTAACCTACATATCGATTGGTCAAATCAAATCGCACGGGGTAGCCTGAAGGAGGAATTCATAGAATGCATACGGGATTGTTTCTTAGAACAGTATGTTACAGAACCTACAAGGGAGCAAGCTATCTTAGATCTGGTCCTGTGTAATGAGACAGGAATAATAAACGATCTCCCAGTAAAAAATCTCTCGGAATGAGTGATCACAGTATGGTTGAATTTGTAATACAGATTGAGGGTGAGGAAGTAGTGTCTCAAACGAGCGTACTATGCTTAAACAAAGGGGACTACAGTGGGATGAGGGCAGAGTTGGCTAAAGTAGACTGGAAACACAGACTAAACAGTGGCACAATTGAGGAACAGAGGAGGTCTTTTAAGGAGCTCTTTCATAGTGCTCAACAAAAATATATTCCAGTGAAAAAGAAGGGTGCTAAGAGAAGGGATAACCAGCCGTGGATAACCAAGGAAATAAAGGAGAGTATCAAATTAAAAACCAATGCGTATAAAGTGGCCAAAGTTAGTGGGAAACTAGAAGATTGGGAAAATTTTATACGACAGCAAAGAATGACTAAGAAAGCAATAAAGAAAGGAAAGATAGATTACGAAAGTAAACTTGCGCAAAACATAAAAACGGATAGTAAAAGCTTTTACCGATATATAAAACGGAAAAGAGTGACTAAAGTAAATGTTAGTCCCTTAGAAGATGAGAAGGGGGATTTAATAATGGGAAATGTGGAAATGGCTGAGACCTTAAACAATTATTTTGCTTCGGTCTTCACAGTGGAAGACACAAAAACCATGCCAAAAATTGCTGGTCACAGGAATGTGGGAAGGGAGGACCTTGAGATAATCACTATCACTAGGGGAGTAGTGCTGGACAGGCTAATGGGACTCAAGGTAGACAAGTCCCCTGGTCCTGATGAAATGCACCCCAGGGTATTAAAAGAGATGGCGGAAGTTGTAGCAGATGCATTCGTTATAATCTACCAAAATTCTCTGGACTCTGGGGAGGTACCAGCGGATTGGAAAGCAGCTAATGTAACGCCTCTGTTTAAAAAAGGGGGCAGACAAAAGGCAGGTAACTATAAGCCGGTTAGTTTAACATCTGTCGTGGGGAAAATGCTTGAAGCTATCATTAAGGAAGAAATAGCGGAACATCTAGATAGGAATAGTGCAATCAAGCAGACGCAACATGGATTCATGAAGGGGAAATCATGTTTAACTAACTTACTGGAATTCTTTGAGGATATAACGAGCATGGTAGATAGAGGTGTACCGATGGATGTGGTGTATTTAGATTTCCAAAAGGCATTCGATAAGGTGCCACACAAAAGGTTACTGCAGAAGATAAAGGTACGCGGAGTCAGAGGAAATGTATTAGCATGGATAGAGAATTGGCTGGCTAACAGAAAGCAGAGAGTTGGGATAAATGGGTCCTTTTCGGGTTGGAAATCGGTGGTTAGTGGTGTGCCACAGGGATCGGTGCTGGGACCACAACTGTTTACAATATACATAGATGATCTTGAAGAGGGGACAGGGTGTAGTGTAACAAAATTTGCAGATGACACAAAGATTAGTGGGAAAGCGGGTTGTGTAGAGGACACAGAGAGGCTGCAAAGAGATTTAGATAGGTTAAGCAAATGTGCTAAGGTTTAGCAGATGGAATACAATGTCGGAAAATATGAGGTCATCCATCTTGGAAAAAAAAACAGTAAAAGGGAATATTATTTGAATGGGGAGAAATTACAACATGTTGCGGTGCAGAGGGAATCCCAAAAAGTTAGTTTGCAGGTGCAGCAGGTAATCAGGAAGGCGAATGGAATGTTGGCCTTCATTGCGAGAGGGATGGAGTACAAAAGCAGGGAGGTTCTGCTGCAACTGTACAGGGTATTGGTGAGGCTGCACCTGGAGTACATAGAAACTTTGGGGCCAAGTTTCGGCCTGATTTGCTCCTGTTTTTTTGGAGCAACTGGTTTAGAATGGAGTATCTTAGAAATTTGAATTCTCGGCATTTAGTTTGCTCCAGTTCGAGTCAGTTAGAACAGTTTCACTTTGGAACAGAATTTTATTTTTCAAAAGGGGGCGTGTCGGGCCACTTACGCCAGTTTTCAAAGTTTAGGCAGTGAAAACTTACTCCAAACTAACTTAGAATGGAGCAAGTGAAGATTTTTGTACGTTCGAAAAAACCTTGTCGACACTTTAGAAAATCAGGCAGAGGTTACAAATTAGGCGTAGAGAATGGGGTGGGGGGGTTTAAAGGGAAATTTACAAACATTAAACACTTCAGTTTTACAAATAAAGAGCCATCATCAATAATAAATGATAAATACATCAATAAATCAACAATAAATCAATCCAAAAAAATTAATAAAAAATGTAAAACATTTAAAAAAATCAATAAATAAAACATTTTCTACTTACCGACTGCAGCACCGGGAGTCCTCCAACAGCGTGCTGGGACGGCCCACCAGTGTGTCTCTGTCAGTGTCTCTATCTCTCTGTCTGTCTGTGTGTGCGTCTCTCACTCTCTGTTGGTCAGTGTCTGTGTTTCTGACAGTGAGGGGAGGGGGAGAAGGGGGGTGGGGGGGAGGGGGAGAAAGGGGGTGGGAGGGAGAAGGGATGGGGGGAGAAGTGGATGGGGGGGAGAAGGGGGGTGGGGTGGAGAAGGGGAGGAAGGAGGGTGGGGGGAGAGGGGGAGGAGGAGGGCGGGAGGAGGAGGAGGAGAGGAGGGAGGGAGGGAAGGAGAGAGGAGGGAGGGAGGGAGGGAGGGAAGGAGAGAGGAGGGAGGGAGGGAAGGAGAGAGGAGGGAGGGAAGGAGGGAAGAAGGGAAGGAGAGAGGAGGGAGGGAAGGAGGGAGGAGGGAAGGAGGGAGGGAGGGAGGAGGGAAGGGGGGAGGGCAGGAGGGAGGGAGGGAGGGAGGGAGGGAAGGAAGGAGAGGGGACGGAGGGAGGGAGAGGAGAGCGGGAGGGAGAGGAGAGAGGGAGGGAGAGGAGAGAGGAGGGAGGGAGGGGAGGGGAGGGGAGGGGAGGGAGGGGAGGGGAGGGAGAGAAGGAGACTGAACGGCTGGGCCCAAGACTTCAGGCTGGATTTACAGGTAGGTGGCGTCGGGTCTCGGAGGTCCGGGGGGGGGTTGGGGGTGAGTTGCGGAGGTGCGGGGGGGGGAAAGTGAGGTCCGGGGGGCAGGGGATGGAGAGAGTCGCGGAGGACGGGGGGGTGGGGGAAGAGCGTGGGTCGGGTCGGGTCCGGTCGGGTGGGAGGAGCCTTATCCACGCAGCCCCAGTGAGGCCATTCGGCCAGGGCTCGGGGCTGTCTGCTTCGGGCCCCTCTCGCAGTTTTGGGCGCCTGGAGCTACTGCACATGCGCGCCCATTGTAGCGCGCATGTGCAGAGGTCCCGGCACTGTTTTCAGTGCAGGGACCTGGCTCCGCCCCTTGCAGCTCATGCTGCGCCGTGCCCAGCTCCAGAGGACCTGCAGGGAGCCGGAGAATAGGTAAGTTTTTTTTAGGCGCACTTTCTGGCGCGAAAAACGGGCGTCCAGGTTCGGGCTGCGCCATTTTAGGCACGGCCCGAAACTTGGACCATAGTAACATAGAAAATAGGTGCAGGAGTAGGCCATTCGGCCTTTCGAGCCTGCACCACCATTCAATGAGTTCATGGCTGAACATACAACTTCAGTACCCCATTCCTGCTTTCTTGCCATACCCCTTGATCCCCCGAGTAGTAAGGACTACATCCAACTCCTTTTTGAATATATTTAGTGAATTGGCCTCAACAACTTTCTGTGGTAGAGAATTCCACAGGTTCACCACTCTCTGGGTGAAGAAGTTTCTCCTCATCTCGGTCCTAAATGGCTTACCCCTTATCCTTAGACTGTGACCCCTGGTTCTGGACTTCCCCAACATTGGGAACATTCTTCCTGCATCTAACCTGTCTAAACCCATCAGAATTTTAAACGTTTCTATGAGATCCCCTCTCATTCTTCTGAACTCCAGTGAATACAAGCCCAGTTGATCCAGTCTTTCTTGATATGTCAGTCCCGCCCTCCCGGGAATCAGTCTGGTGAACCTTCGCTGTACTCCCTCAATAGCAAGAATGTCCTTCCTCAAGTTATGAGACCAAAACTGTACACAATACTCCAGGTGTGGCCTCACCAAGGCCCTGTACAACTGTAGTAACACCTCCCTGCCCCTGTACTCAAATCCCCTCGCTATGAAGGCCAACATGCCATTTGCTTTCTTAACCGCCTGCTGTACCTGCATGCCAACCTTCAATGACTGATGTACCATGACACCCAGGTCTCGTTGCACCTCCCCTTTTCCTAATCTGTCACCATTCAGATAATAGTCTGTCTCTCTGTTTTTACCACCAAAGTGGATAACCTCACATTTATCCACATTATACTTCATCTGCCATGCATTTGTCCACTCACCTAACCTATCCAAGTCACTCTGCAGCCTCATAGCATCCTCCTTGCAGCTCACACTGCCACCCAACTTAGTGTCATCCGCAAATTTGGAGATACTACATTTAATCCCCTCGTCTAAATCATTAATGTACAGTGTAAACAGCTGGGGCCCCAGCACAGAACCTTGCGGTACCCCACTAGTCACTGCCTGCCATTCTCAAAAGTACCCATTTACTCCTACTCTTTGCTTCCTGTCTGACAACCAGTTCTCAATCCACGTCAGCACACTACCCCCAATCCCATGTGCTTTAACTTTGCACATTAATCTCTTGTGTGGGACCTTGTCGAAAGCCTTCTGAAAGTCCAAATACACCACATCAACTGGTTCTCCCTTGTCCTCAAAAAATTCCAGAAGATTTGTCAAGCATGATTTCCCTTTCACAAATCCATGCTGACTTGAACCTATCATGTCACCTCTTTCCAAATGCGCTGCTATGACATCCTTAATAATTGATTCCATCATTTTACCCACTACTGATGTCAGGCTGACCGGTCTATAATTCCCTGTTTTCTCTCTCCCTCCTTTTTAAAAAGTGGGGTTACATTGGCTACCCTCCACTCCATAGGAACTGATCCAGAGTCTATGGAATGTTGGAAAATGACTGTCAATGCATCCACTATTTCCAAGGCCACCTCCTTAAGTACTCTGGGATGTAGTCCATCAGGCCCTGGGGATTTATCGGCCTTCAATCCCATCAATTTACCCAACACAATTTCCCGACTAATAAGGATTTCCCTCAGTTCCTCCTTCTTACTAGACCCTCTGACCCCTTTTATATCCGGAAGGTTGTTTGTGTCCTCCTTAGTGAATACCGAACCAAAGTACTTGTTCAATTGGTCTGCCATTTCTTTGTTCCCCGTTATGACTTCCCTTGATTCTGACTGCAGGGGACCTACGTTTGTCTTTACTAACCTTTTTCTCTTTACTTATCTATAGAAACTTTTGCAGTCCGTCTTAATGTTCCCTGCAAGCTTCCTCTTGTACTCTATTTTCCCTGCCCTAATCAAACCCTTTGTCCTCCTCTGCTGAGTTCTAAATTTCTCTCAGTCCCCGGGTTCACTGCTATTTCTGGCCAATTTGTATGCCACTTTCTTGGCTTTAATACTATCTCTGATTTCCCTTGATAGCCACGGTTGAGCCACCTTCCCTTTTTTATTTTTACGCCGGACAGGGATGTACAATTGTTGTAGTTCATCCATGCGGTCTCTAAATGTCTGCCATTGTCCATCCACAGTCAACCCCTGAAGTATCATTCGCCAATCTATCCTAGCCAATTCACGCCTCATACCTTCAAAGTTACCCTTCTTTAAGTTCTGGGCCATGGTCTCTGAATTAACTGTTTCATTCTCCATCCTAATGTAGAATTCCACCATATTATGGTCACTCTTTCCCAAGGGGCCTCGCACAACAAGATTGCTAATTAATCCTCTCTCATTACACAACACCCAGTCGAAGATAGCCTCCCCCCTAGTTGGTTCCTCGACATATTAGTCTAGAAAACCATTCCTTATGCACTCCAGGAAATCCTCCTCCACCGTATTGCTTCCAGTTTGGTTAGCCCAATCTATATGCATATTAAAGTCACCCATGATAACTGCTGCACCTTTATTGCATGCACTCCTAATTTCCTGTTTGATGCCCGCTCCAACATCACTACTACTGTTTGGAGGTCTGTACACAACTATGTGCAGTTTTGGTCACCTTACTTAAGGAAGGATATACTAGCTTTGGAGGGGGTACAGAGACGATTCACGAGGCTGATACCGGAGATGAGGGGGTTACCTTATGATGATAGATTGAGTAGACTGGGTCTTTACTCGTTGGAGTTCAGAAGGATGAGGGGTGATCTTATAGAAACATTTAAAATAATGAAAGGGATGGACAAGATAGAGGTAGAGAGGTTGTTTCCACTGGTCGGGGAGACTAGAACTAGGGGGCACAGCCTCAAAATACGGGGGAGCCAATTTAAAACCGAATTGAGAAGGAATTTCTTCTCCCAGAGGGTTGTGAATCTGTGGAATTCTCTGCCCAAGGAAGCAGTTGAGGCTAGCTCATTGAATGTATTCAAATCACAGATAGATAGATTTTTAACCAATAAGGGAATTAAGGGTTATGGGGAGCGGGCGGGTAAGTGGAGCTGAGTCCACGGCCAGATCAGCCATGATGTTGTTGAATGGCAGAGCAGGCTCGAGGGGATAGATGGCCTACTCCTGTTCCTAATTCTTATGTTCTTATGTTCTTATATTCTATTAGGTCATCCCTTAACCTTCTCATCTCTAATGAAAAAATGAAAGGTTTTAACTTTTCAAGTCTCTCTTCATAACTGTAAGCCTTCACCCCAGTAACATCCTTATTAATCTGTACTGCACCTTTTCCATTGCCTTTGTAGCCTTCCTATATTTGGATTCTCAAAACTGCACACAACACTCCAATTGCAACATAATGAAGATATTGTACAAGTCCAACATTGTCTCCTGCATAAACAAAACCAAGGACACAGTTTGTCTTTCTATAATCTTTTCTACTTCCACTACCACCTGTGTTTCTGCACTTCAAGGTTCTTTGGCTCTTTTACTACATTTAAAACATTACTATTTCAAATGTATTTCCTTTCCCTTATTTCCAAAATGAATTAATTCACATGTTTCTACATAAAACTGCATCTGCCTACATCCTGCAATGTTTTACAATCCTCATCATAATTTTTCACATCCGTTAATTTGGTGGTCATGAGTAAATTTCAATATTGTTCCAGCACTGCATACCCATCAGACTTCTTCAGATCTCCAGGCATTAACTACACTGCCTCTACCTGAGTCCTCCTTCTCCTCTGGCGAATGTTCACACTCTTAGCATCTTCTCCCTCATTGTTCCTCTCTCGCATTGGATAGGTCACCTCCTGCAATCTGCACTCTGGAGAACCTCCCTATTCCTCCAGAGTGGTGTATTCCCAATTGTTTCTCAAGATTACCATCTTTCAGCTTGAGCACGATCACCTGGAGACACTTCTTACACAGGTGGTGGTCCAAGACACACATTTTCCAGAAACCCACATATGCAAATCCATACAACTTAGGTTTCCACTATTCTGCCATAACAAATTGGTTTGGAAGCTAAAATATCTGAAAATTCTCTTATGCCAACAACACTTCAATACTGAACTTCACTTTACACCAAACTCCCTGTGCTTAACCAACTGCCTTCTCACATTGCTGGCCTCTCATAATTCAACTGCCTTTTGCTTGTATAATCTACTTAGATCCTGTGGAAAGAACAGTCAGCACACACATGCGATAGCTGTATGGTCTTGTACAATCAGGCCATTTCTGTTTCTGTGTTGAACTCCAGTTCAGGCCAAATTCATTTCCTTACCTTCTCTCAGCAAAAACTCATACAACACATCAGTCATTGAGTCTCTCACCAGCAGAGCCTTATTCTGAGCTCAATTTTCCCCAGTGATTTGCACTGTTTTTTTTTAGCAGGCTGCTTTTTTTGGCCCAAGTTTAAAAAACACCGTTTCCCCAATCAATTTGCACCAGCATAACTCAGTTAGATACGATTATTTTAGTTTTTTTTTTCAGGCAAAGTGAGCGTAACCTGCCACCTGCGTCAATTCTGGCCATTTAGGCAAGTTTGGCCAGCTGAGAGTTACTCCAGTATGTGACCTCTGCAGAAAAACCTTCTGGAGAGTTAAAGAAATCGGCGCAGGTAAGGAAATCGGCGCAGGTGAGAGAAAGAGAGAAAGAGAGAGAGAGACTGGGCCTCCATCTTTTGGGATGTCGGACGGGGGAGCGGACTGGCAGGAAAGTTGATGCAATATAGTTTAATGTATTTTTAAATTGATGCAATGTGTTTTAATGTGTTGCGAGCTGGCTGTATGTTTCATTTTGCAGCCTCAGCTTGCATTGTGTCCCTGGTTACCTTAGCGGCTCGATCTTTTTGGCACAGATCAAGGCTCCACCCCCAAAACTAAAGGACAGGTTAGGCCACGCCAAAATGAAGAAATCCAATGGGGAAACTTAGAAAAAATGTTTTGCCATTCTTTGGCCCCAAAAAACGGGCGTAACTCTTTAAGTACGCTAAAAAAAAGCTTTGGGGAAAATTGAGCCCTATATGCCTACGAGAATCTGCCTGGGAGCTCATCTGATGAGTCACTGAGGAAGTTATTCAGCTTTCTTAGCCACTCCCTCAATTTAAATTACATAGTTAATGAAGCGACTTAAACAGCACAATCTTCATACAAAAGCAAAATGCTGCGGATGTTGGAAATCTGAAATAAAAACGCAAAATGCTGGAAATACTCAGCAGGTCAGGCTGCATCTGTGGAGAGAGAAACAAAGTTAACATTTCAGGTCGATGACCTTTCATCAGATCATACAGCCTTTTTACTAGCACGCTGACAATACAGCCCTCAACTGCTGTTCAGCCAAACTAATTTCTTCATCCTCTCAGTAAAAACTTGCTGGAATATGTAATGTATTTGCTTCATGGGTTCATTGCTTAAGAATTCATAACAAAACATTGTTATTAAGAACTAGTTGGTTTATTAATAAAGGTTTAACAATCACACTGCACATTACTAGTTCATCCACCAGGCTCACAACCACCTGCCTCATCGTGGATTCCCTGAACCCAACTGACTGGGGTTTTATTGAGTCTTGTGAACATCGCATGACTGGTTAAGCTACTCACAACTCAACAGCTCTACAACTAATTTATTGAAACTATAAATCAAGTGCCGCCTTATTAAAGGGGCACTAAAACCGGCAAATTAAGCAAGTTAAATTTTTAACATTAAATGATCAAATTTTTTTGCTGGGGGTAATGATGCACTCCAGTCCCTCTGGCGCCCACCTCTCGCGTAAGGCCGCGAGCATACCGGTGGACACCGCGTGCTCCATCTCCAGGGACACCCTGGCTCGAACATAACCGTGGAAGAGAGGCAGACAGTCGGGTTGAACGACCCCTTCGAATTCCCGCTGCCTGGACCGGTTAATGGCCACCTTAGCCATGCCCAGGAGCAGTCCTACAAGGAGGCCTTCCGACCTGCCCGCTCCCCTCTGCACAGGATGCCCAACGATCAGGAGCATGGGACTGAAATGCAACCAGAATTTGAGGACCAGCCCCAATTATTGGAATAGGGACTGCGACCTGACACACTCTCCATAAACATGGAACACGGACTCTTCCAGACCGCAGAAATTACAGGCAGCCTGAGAGTCTGTGAACCGACTTAAAAACCGATTGCACGGGTATGCCCAGTTTCCAATAAATAAAGAAAGGGAGGACTCCTGCATAGAGAGCCCTCCTTGGGGACCTCCGCCTCCTCTGGGCAGCAAGATGGTGCGCCATGGCGTGTCCGGACGGCAGACAAGGATGGCAAAGTGGAGAGTGTGCAAGAGCAGCCCGTACAGGAATCCCCTCCGCGCAGAACTGAAAGGCACGGAGAGAATTTCCTGGAGGAGGCTCAAGTTGTGAGGTGCTGGCACCCAAGCGAGGTTTTGGGGCTTGGCGCCGATGAGGAATTCCATTCTTGAGTCTCCTCGACGCACCTAGTGGAGTCAGGGCCTAGTACCATTTTTAGCGACTTGATGTCATTAACCGTGTGCCGGATGTCAACTCAGGATAGGCGCCGTGCCAGCTCTTACAGCGCCATCCAGCCTGCTCCTCCACCATCCAGCAGGTCCCTGACCCTGGTCACCTTGCCAAACACAGTCCTCTCGTCCACCTGCCACCTAAGACCGCGGTCGTGGAGGTACGGATTCCTGAGGCAGCGGCTCTCAAGGTGACTGATATGTCCTTACTATACAATGCACACGAGGCCCATGCTTGAGAGAAGGTCAGTCTGTGACCTGTCTTTTATTCCTTAGCACTCAAGTGATGAAGGTGGGTGGAGCTTCCCCTTTTATACCTGAAGGTCCAGGTTAGGAGTGTCTCCCATCTAGTGGTCATTCTTCTCACAGTGTACAACTTAGGTCAGATTATACATGGGTTACAATGCTGGTTGAATACATGACAATGACCAACCGGTACCACAGCATAGCGGCCACCAGCTGGTTTATGGCTAGCGCTCGACCCCTGTAGGACAGCACTTGGAGCAGTCCTGTCCAGCGTCCTAGGCGAGCGGTGACCTTGGCCTCCAGCTCATGCCAGTTTGCCGGTCAGGCTTCCTCGGCAGGGCTAAGGTAGAATCCCAGATAAAGGAGATGGGTTGTACTCCAGGCAAAAGGCCTGAACTCCTCCTGCCACTGACCCACCAGGAATCCGGAACATTTCTCCCAGTTGATCCTGGCGTAGGATGCAGCCGAGTAAGTCTTCTGGCACTCACGCATCCTCCGCAGGTCAAGGGGATCCGTGACCATGAGGAGCACATCATCGGCGTAAGCTGAGAGGATGCTCTCCACGCCCGGCCCTTGCAGAGCCAGCCCCATCAACCTCTTCTGCAAGAGGTGCAGTCAAGAGCTCTACAACTCTTTTGGGGGGAGTACAAATAAACAGTAGATCGAGTGCCCCCCGATCTGGGAGACACTCCAGACACTTATAACAGCCCTCTTTTTTTTTTTGGTGATTTTTGTGGGGTTTTTTGGGGGGTTTTTTGGGCACTAAAATCATAGTTTTTTTCCAAGTGCCCCCTATAAAAGGGGAGGGGGACACTAAAACCGGCATTTAACACAAATTAAAACTTTAAAACATATAAAATCAAATTAAAATTTGGTTGCCGGGGGTAATGATGCACTCCAGTCCCTCCGGTGCCCACCTCTCGCGGAAGGCCGCGAGCGTACCGGTGGACACCGCGTGCGCCATCTCGAGGGACACCCTGGCCCGGATGTAGGTGCAGAAGAGAGGCAGGCAGTCAGGCTGAACGACCCCCTCGACCGCCCGCTGCCTGGACCGGCTGATGGCACCCTTGGCCATGCCCATGAGCAGTCCTACGAGGAGGCCCACGGACCTACCCACTCCCCTCCGCACAGGGTGCCCAAAGATCAGGAGTTGGGACTGAAGTGCAACCAGAAATTGAGGAGCAGCCCCTTTAAATAATGAAACAGGGGCTGGAGCCTCACACACTCCATAAAAACATGGAACACGGACTCTTCCAGACCACAGAAATTACAAGCGGCCTGGGAGCCTGTGAACCGACTTAAAAATTTATTGCACAGGACTGCTCCATGCACCACCCTCCAGGCCAAGTCCCCGATAAATAATGGGAGGACTCCCGCGTAGAGTGCACTCCATCGGGGACCCCCGCCTCCTCCGGACGGCAAGATGGTACGCCATGGCGTGTCCGGACGGCAGGCGAGGATGGCGAGGTTGAGAGTGTGCAGGAGCAGCCCGTACAGGAAACCCCTCCGCGCAGAACTGAAAGGCACGGAGGGGATTTCCCCGAGGCGGCTCAAGTTGTGAGGCGCCGGCTCCCGAGGGGGGTTCCGGGGTTTGGCGCCGATGAGGAATTCCGTCCGGACGGGGGTCAGTTCGGACGGGATCTCCCCACGTGCTTGAGCCTCCTCGATACACCTAACGGAGTCAGGGCCCAGAGCTGTTTTTAGCGACTCGATGGCATTGGCCGCGTGGCGGACGTCGGCCGAATTTAGGCGCCGCGCCAGCGTGTCTGGCGCCATCCAGCCCGCTCCTCCGCCATCGAGCAGGTCCCTGACCCTGGTCACCTCACCAGCCACAGCCCTCTCGTCCGACTGCCACCTAAAACCTCGATCGTGGAGGTACGGATTCCCGAGCAGCGGCTCCTGCAGGACAGCCGCCACTCCAGCCGGTGGAGAGCTGCGCTTGATGGAGACTTTGTTCCAGACCTTGGTGAGTTCCTTGTAAAAGACAGGCAGCTCCTGGACGGCGGTCCTGATGCCTCCCAAGCTCACAAACAGGAGCTGCGTGTCATAGTTGAGGCCGTGCTGCTGGTGGAAGAAATACGTCGCCAGCGCATGTCACCTAGGAGGGGGCTCGACGTAAAGATATCTCTGCAGGGTCTGAAGACGGAAAGTCGCAAGCTGGGTGCTGACGCACACCAACGACTGACCGCCCTCCCTAAGCGGGAGACTCAAGACCGCGGCAGAGACCCAGTGCTTCCTGTTGTTCCAGAAGAAGTCCACCAGCTTCTTCTGTATCTTGGCGACAAACGCAGGGGGAGGGGTCAAAGTGACCAGCCGGTACCACAGCATAGCGGCCACCAGCTGGTTTATGACTAGCGCTCGACCCCTGTAGGACCGCACTCGGAGCAGTCCTGTCCAGCGCCCTAGGCGAGCGGCGACCTTGGCCTCCAGCTCTTGCCAGTTCGCCGGCCAGGCTTCCTCATCGGGGCTAAGGTAGACTCCCAGATAGAGGAGATGGGTCGTGCTCCAAGCAAAAGGCCTGAACTCCTCCGGCAGGGAGTCCACCCGCCACTGGCCCACCAGGAGTCCGGAACATTTCTCCCAGTTGATCCTGGCGTAGGATGCAGCCGAGTAAGTCTTCTGGCACTCACGCATCCTCCGCAGGTCAAGGGGATCCGTGACCATGAGGAGCACGTCATCGGCATAAGCTGAGAGGATGCCCTCCACGCCCGGCCCTTGCAGAGCCAGCCCCATCAACCTCTTCTGCAAGAGATGCAGTCAAGAGCTGTACAAACCTGTGAGCATGCTCACAGATGCTTACATTATAGGATACATTTTAAACCCCAGCAGGTTTTGGACAGGCTGGCGAGGGACCCCGGATGAATTCAAACACACTCACAGGCCTAAATTTAAGGCCAAGGTTATTTTATCTCCTGGACAATCAGTCCCACTTGAAACAGACAAGAAGTGGCAGCTGGCTGGTGGGCAGGAGCAGATGTTCAGGCAGAAGGAGGCCATCGTCCGACACTAGAGGAAGGCTCTCAAGTAAGTGTGTAAGTCACTGGGTGGGGGTTTTGAGAGGGCATGTCCGGGGCAGGGGAGTGAGACTTTAGTTGGGGGGCCCAGAGGAGAATTTCTGCTCTTCAGCCCCACAAAGGAAGGATTAACATTTTCTTTGGAGGACCTTTATGTCCTCCCAACAGTTGGCGAGCTGGTTTAACCTGGCGGGAAAGCTGTGGCAGCTCAGGCTAGAATATGATCGATGTCCTAATGACGCCATGGGACCCCTTTGAGTCTGCTGTTAAACCAGCGGCATTAAAATCCAGAACAGAGCGGGAACTGGAGCCTGCCACTTCACTTTCACTGCTTAGCAACTCTTTTGTTGAGCAGGGATAGTTAAATTTTCTCCACTCTATCAGAGCCTCACTCAGTCAGCTTCAATGCCCTTTGTACCTTCCAATCAAAATGTTCAAGCTCCCCCCTTTAGCTATATAAAGCCATGATACTCCATTGGGGGGCAGCTTCTACCATATACATGGTTTACCCATTGTTCAAGCTGGTCATTACAGCACACAACATTTCCTTTTGGTGCACCATCTGTGAAAAGGAAAACTGCCATACTTTCAGATACTCCAACATTGTCCTTTGTCATGCCATTCAACACGCCACTGATGAAAACACTGAATAGAATGGATGGCAATGGACAACTTTTTATCACTCCTCGTTTGAGAAAGATAGGTTCAGTTTGTGTCCCATTTACCCTTAAATTGATCTTGGAGGAATACTTATCGCTAGTAAGATGCGGCCATGTACTCGTGTAGTTTATAGTTTCTCCATAAGGCCTGAAAGAAAAACTAGACCGAAAGCCTTATGGAAACAATGAGCACAATATAGTTGGGTTTCCCCGAGCCTTCGGCTTTACAATCTCAAATAAAATCGCAAAATCTGTTCTACGCATTGCTCACAAGAGCAAAACCCAGCTTGTTTCTTTCTGATTACTCTACAGACCTAAGAAGAATCCAGTATATATGCTGCGACAACCCAACAAATCACCTTAGCAGCCACTACCATCAGCAAGGTTCCTCGTAGTTTCCGCACATACATAAAAAAGTATGTGTATCCTATACATTGCTATGATTTGTTACTGTATAATTTGCACTGTTTATCTTTTGGAATATTTTTTTACACAGAATATTTGCAGAAATATGATGTAATGACTGACACTACACCTAAGGCTATGCAAGTGTATACATATTAGGGCTGTTTTTACAAATGTGTGATCCTTTGCCCACCTGAAACATATATTGGGAAATTGGGGATGCTCTCTTCATGATTTTCTGTACATTAAATGAATGTATAGAAAATCGTGGGAAGCACACCTGCCATTTGTACCGGTAGGTATGACTCTCCACCAAAAACACACATTCAGGAAATTGGCCCTGTCATCAATTCCTCTGAACAAATGGCTTAAGACTTTTACCTAGAATGTGCATTACTTTTCTGCAGAATAATACTTTTTTGTTTATCTGTAATATTTGATAGAGTTCACAGTAAACAGTGCATATTCTCCTTGCTCACGTTTTGTTTCTTACCGTCTTTTTCTCCTCTACATTAGTTTTCAAGGCCCGTTGATGTGTGAGTAATATCCTTCACCCTCTTAATGTTACTGTAAGTGCTTCTGGAATGTTCACTCCAGTTTGGCACTCTGGGCTCCTGACAACATTGTATTATTCACCTAAACTGGAGGTGATCCAAAACTCGGCTGCCCATGTCCTAACTCGCATCAAGTCCCGTTCACCCATCACTCCTGTGCTTGCTGACCTACCATGGCTCCCGGTTAAGCAACGTCTCAATTTCAAAATTCTCATCCTTGTTTTAAAATCGCTCCATGACCTTACCCCTCCCTATCTCTGTAATCTCCTCCAGCCCCACAACCCCCGAGATGTCAACGTTCCTCTAATTCTGCCCTCTTGATCCCTGATTATAATCGCTCAACCATTGGTGGCCATGCCTTCTGTTGTTTAGGCACTAAGCCCTGGGATTCCCTGCCTAAACCTCTCCGCCTCTCTACCTCTCTTTCCTCCTTCAAGCCGTTCCTTAAAACCTACCTCTTTGACCAAGCTTTTGGTCACCCCTGCCCCAAGTTCTCCTTATACAACTCGGTGTCAAATTTTTTAAATCTCATAATACTCCTGTGAAGCATCTTGGGATGTTTCACTACGTTAAAGGTACTATATAAATACAAGTTGTTGTTGTTATTGCAAGGAATCCTGGCTGGTGCCAGTTGTATATGCACAATAATATATTCCACTGAAATGTACCACATGTACCCAGGAACTGTGCCTTTAGAATAAGGCATAGCTGTAATACAATGCAGGGTTAACACTTAAAGAAGTCTTCACAAATGTGTTTGCCATTCCTCCATATGATGCATCATCATTATTAGCAGGACTAGCTGGTTCCAATGCTATGATTTTACACAATAATAATCAATTCTCTTCACACTTGCTGGTGTTAAATGGAAACTGCAGGAAGATATCAATGAACTGGTCAGGTGGGCAGAACAGTGGCAAATGGAATTCAATCTGGAGAAGTGTGAGGTAATGCATTTGGGGAGGGCTAACAAGGCAATGGAATACACATTAAATTGTAGGACACTAAGAAGTGTAGAGGAACAAAGGGACGTTGGAGTGCATGTCCACAGATCCCTGAAGGTAGCAGGCCAGGTAGATAAGGTGGTTAAGAAGGCATATGGAATACTTGCCTTCATTAGTTGAGGCATAGAATACAAGAACAGTGAAGTTATGCTTGAACTGTATAAAACACTAGTTAGGCCACAGCTAGAGCACTGCGTGCAGTTCTGGTCACCACATTACAGAAAAGATGTGATGCACAGAGAGGATACAAAGGAGATTTATGAGGATTTTGCCTGGACTGGAGAATTTAATTGTTAGTTAGCCTAACATCTGTCATTGGAAAAATGCTGGCGTCCATTATTAAGAGTAAGTAGTAGCAAAACATTTAGACTATCAGAATGCAGTCAAGCAAAGTCAGCATGGTTTTATGAAAGGGAAAACATGTTTGACAAATTTGCTGGAGTTCTTTGAGGATGTAACGAGCAGGGTGGATAAAGGGGAACTAGTAGATGCCGTATATTTGGATTTCCAGAAGGCATTCGATAAGGTGCTACATAAAAGGTTACTGCACAAGATAAGAGCTCACGGGATTGGAGGTTATATATTAGCATGGATAGAAAATTGGCTAACTAACAGAAAACAGAGAGTCGGGAAAAATAGGTCATTTTCAGGTTGGCAAACTGTAACTAGTGGGGTGCCACAGGGATCAGTGTAGGGACCTCAACTATTTACAATATATATTAATGACTTGGATGAAGGCACCAAGTGTTGTGAGGGAGAGGTGGGGGATTAACGCATTGAGCCTGCAACTAGCAGACTTCCAGAAGGAAAGGCACAGTAGGCGCTGGCGCATTCAAGGAGAGAGCACATTAAAGGAAGGCTTTCACTTACCCACATCGGCGTCAGCAGTACTGTGGCCCACAGGGAAGGCACCATGTTCGCCCCGAGCGCCTCAACCCTCTCTTCCAAGAGTGTGAGGACCTGGATGTCTGCCTTGCCACCACAAGTCCTCCTTTGCTCCATTCTATTATGAACAAATTTGTCCTGCAAAACAAAGAATGGTTGGTGAGTACCACTGTGATGACGCATCAGAAATGAGTGCACAAGTGTTTGTCCCTGACATGCAGCTGTAAGTGTGAGATGAAAGGGAGCCTCCATTGCAAGAACACACACACACATATAGATAGAGGCGTCAACAATGAAATGCTGCTTCAGTGACTAAACAGTGAGGATGGGAAATAAGAAAATGTTGAAGGAGAGGCTCACAGATGCAAGATCAGCAGTTGGAGCAATGGGTACTCAATTTCATTAGACAGTTATCATTCAAACCTTTTCTGCATTGCTTTGCAGTCCTGTTATAAATGGAGGTGCCTGATACCTCCCCAGCAATTTCCCTCCATGCATTGGTTAACATCTCACAAGTGGGTCTCCCCACGTCCAGATAAATCAGCCTCTTCCTGCCCTCGATACCCTGCATGAGGGTCTCCAGCTCTGTTTCAGTAAATCGGCTTGCCCTCCTTGGTCCACAAGCACCAGCCATCCTACAACCCAACTCCTTCCCTGCTCAGGGCCTAGCTGCAAACCCTGGCCTTTAAGAAGGCCAGGGAGCAGCTGGCTCATTAGCTACACATTAGCACAATGCTGAATTTCTCCGTGGTGATCCCACTTCAATCAAGACACCCACCCCGCTGCAAACTGGCGTTTACAGCCGCTCCTTCGTGCAGGATGCCATTTTTTAGTGGGGGCAGAATTTGGATCGGGGGCAAAAACTGTGGCGGTGATGGCTCGAAAAAGTCAGGAGGTGAGCCAGGTTTGTGGCGGCCCTGAATTTCGGCCCCATGGATTTAGTTTGCCATATTTACAAATCAAACTTAACCACTGGTTTTCTGTTTCGAAGAGGATACCTTCGCTCTCGAACAGAACTTTCCACACAAGGTGTTGAGCGTAGACTCATTCTAGGCTGAGCCTGAGGGGAGCTTTTCTCCAAGGGTAGCCCTTGATCTACATTTTGATTCTCCACATCTTCAGACTATTTGTCTGACTGACTCAGATTCAGACTTAAATTCTGACCTTCGCTTGGACTTGTTTCGAATCCATCTGATGTAGGATTTGTAACTTGTAACAAGACTATCTGACTCATCAGAAATAATCAAATCATTCCAACTTACAACTCCTTCTACATCTGTAGGTAAAATAAGATCAATGTGAACAAACCTAACCTTTCCATGATCAAACATCTTGCAAATATGTGTGAGGACCACATGTCTTCACTACTCTTCCTGGTAACCACTTTAACCATTTATGGTGATGGTTCTTCACTCTAACCTTCTGATTCAATTTCACACTCTCTCTCTCTTACTCTACCTCTATCATGATTCTCTTTCGGTCCTAATTGTTTCTCTTCTACTGACTGTGCCAAGTTTGGCTTTAGCAACGAGAACCTGGTTCGTGGCTGTTGTTTGGGAAGCAACTCTGTTGGTGTTCTACCAGTCGTTGTATGAGGAGTATTACGATAAGTAATCAGAAAATTTGCTAGTTTGTGATCCAACAACAACTGTCGTTTCTTTAGATTTAGATCCAACATTTGCTTGATGAGGGCACATTTTACAAATTGTACTGTGCGCTCTGCTGCACCATTTGAAGCAGGGTGGTATGGTGGAACTTTGGTATGATTCACACCATTTCTGCTCATGCACTGTGCAAATTCTTCTGAACAAAATTGCAGCACAATTTCTTCTGGGAGGCCATATGAAGAAAACAATCTTTGCAAATTGTCTATTGTTTTACTTGTTGTAATTTTCCGCATTGGAAACACCTCTACCCACTTCAAATGGCTATCAATCACAATGAACAATTACTGTCCTTTTAGCTCAGTAAAATCTACATATAACCTTTGCACACTCTAGGAGGCCATTTCCATGGCTGTAATGGTACTGATGGTGGTTTCTTGCTTACCGATTGACATGTTGGATACTGACTAATGATCAGAGCTGGATTAACCCATAGGCTAATAAGGCTGTAGTCTCTGGCCCTCATATTTTTTAGGCCCTCGACTTTAGGCTTTAATTTTTATATCATTAACCCTAAATTTTTGTCACAAGGTTGGTTAAGCAAAATCATATATAACTGCATAATTACATCTGCAGAGGTGCAAAATATTGAGTCCTTATGGCTCAAAGTGTGTATGAAATTCTGTGACAATCTTGAAACTTGTATAAATATCCCCCAAAAATTCACCCAGAGAGTTATGTACGCTGATCATAGGGTAAATGCATAAATAATATCAGGTTTGATAATTGTGTATGCTTACAAAAGCATTAAAAATGTTCATTTATCTTTTGAAAGTGGAAATGTAGATGTCAAAGTCAAATGTCAAAAGTATTTAGTAGAGCATGTATGTCCTCATAGATACCCCTAGATAACCTACTAGAAACTACTAGGGGTAAAACAAGAGTATTCCAAATTAAGTCTGAAAGACTAATTTGATTTTTGGGGGAGGGCAGCTTTGATAAGTCCTTGTGACCCTTAGCTGCTCTCTTTTTCCTATATTCTTATGTTATTCTGACCTGTGTTCTCAAGTCAAGTAGTTTTTGAGTCAAGATAGTCATCCTAATACTGTTTTCTTTGGGAAAAACTGATTCACTAAAATATTTTCAGCAATTGTTGATGAGATCAAGGATGCAGGGTACTTTTCAGTGTCTGTAGACTCAACACCAGATGTGTCACACACAGATCATCTCTCAGTCATCTTACGTTATGTGCTACCCAGCGGACCAGTGGAACATTTCGTGACCTTCATAAGCATCACTAGCCACACAGGGGAGAAATTTGACTCATGCCTACTTGACTTTCTCATGAAAAATGGCATTGACTTCAGTCTTTGTCATGGCCGAAGCTATGATAATGCCTCCAATATGATGGTAAATATTCAGGAATGCAGGCAAAGATAAAAAGGCACAACAATTTGGGCAGGACCGGAACCAATGTCCTAGGGGGAGTGTTTGCTAGTGCTTTTGGGGAGGGGTTAAACTAATATGGCAGAGGGATGGGAACCTATGCAGCGAGACAGAGGAAAGTAGAATGGGGGCAGAAACAAAAGATAGAAAGAAGAAAAGTAAAAATTGAGGGTAGAGAAACCCAAGGTAAAAAACAAAAAGGGCCACATTATAGCAAAATCCTAAAGGGGCAAAGGGTTTTAAAAAGACTAGCCTGGCGGCCCTGTGCCTCAGTGCGAGGAGTATTCGGAATAAGGTGGATGAAGTAACTGCACATATAGCAGTTAATGGATATGATGTAATTGGCATCGCGGAGATATGGCTCCAGGGTGACCAAGGCTGGGAACTCAACATCCAGGGGTATTCAACATTTAGGAAAGATAGACAGAAAGGAAAATGAGGTGGGGTAGAGTTGCTGGTTAAAGAAGAAATTAATGCAATCGTAAGGAAGGACATTAGTTTAGATGATGTGGAATCTGTATGGTGGAGCTACGGAATACCAAAGGGCAGAAAAAGCTAGTGGGAGTTGTGTACAGACCACCAAACAGTAGTAAAGAGGAAGGGGATAGCATCAACCAAGAAATTAGGGATGCGTGCAATAAAGGTACAGCAGTTATCATGGGTGATTTTAATCTACATACTGACTGGGCTAATCAAACTGGTAGCAATGCGGTGCAGGAGGATTTCCTGGAGTGTATTAAGGATGGTTTTCTAGACCAATATGTCGAGGAACCAACTAGAGGGCTGGCCATCCTAGACTGGGTGATGTGTAATGAGAAAGGACTAATTAACAATCTTGTTATCCAAGGCCCTTGGGGAAGAGTGGCCATAATATGGTAGAATTCTTTATTAAGATGGAGAGTGACACAGTTAATTCAGAGATTAGGGTCCTAAACTTGAGTAAAGGTAACTTCGATGGTATGAGACGTGAATTGGCTAGAATAGACTGGCGAGTGATACTTAAAGGGTTGATGGTGGATAGGCAATGGCAAACATTTAAAGATCACATGGATGAACTTCAACAATTGTACATCCCTGTCTGGAGTAAAAATAAAACGGGGAAGGTGGCTCAACTGTGGCTAACAAGGGAAATTAAGGATAGTGTTAAATCCAAGGAAGAGGCATATAAATTGGCCAGAAGAAGCAGCAAACTTGAGAACTGGGAGAATTTTGTAATACAGCAGAGGAGGACAAAGGGTTGAATTAGGAGGGGGAAAATGGAGTATGAGAGGAAGCTTGCTGGGAACATAAAAACTGACAGCAAAAGCTTCTATAGATATGTGAAGAGAAAAAGATTAGTGAAAACAAACGTAAGTCCCTTGCAGTCAGAGCCAGGTGAATTTATAATGGGGAACAAAGAAATGGCGGACCAGTTAAACAAATACTTTGGTTCTGTTTTCACGAAGGAAGACACAAAAACCTTCCGGAAATACTAGGGGACCGAGGGTCTAGTGAGAAGGAGGAACTGAAGGATATCCTTAAAAAGCGGGAAATTGTGTTCGGGAAATTGATGGGATTGAAGGCCGATAAATCCCCAGGGCCCGATAGTCTGCATCCCAGAGTACTTAGAAAGTAGCCATAGAAATAGTGGATGCATTGGTGATCATTTTCCAACAGTCTATCGACTCTGGATCAGTTCCTATGGACTGGAGGGTAGCTAATGTAACACCACTGTTTAAAAAAGGAGGAAGAGAGAAAACGGGTAATTATAGACCGGTTAGCCTGACATCAGTCGTGGGGAAAATGTTGGAATCAATCATTAAAGATGAAATAGCAGCGCATGTGGAAAGCAGTGAAAGGATCGGTCCAAGTCAGCATGGATTTATGAAAGGGAAATCATGCTTGACAAATCTTCTGGGATTTTTTGAGGATGTAACTAGCAGAATGGACAAGGGAGAACCAGTGGATGTGGTGTATTTGGATGTCAAAAGGCTTTTGACAAGGTCCCACATAAGAGATTGGTGTGCAAAATCAAAGCACATAGTATTGGGGGTAATGTACTGACGTGGATAGCGAAGTGGTTGGCAGACAGGAAGCAGAGAGTCGGGATAAATGGGTCCTTTTCAGAATGGCAGGCAGTGACTAGTGGGGTGCCTCAGGGCTCAGTGCTGGGACCCCAGCTATTTACAATATACATTAATGATTTAGATGAAGGAATTGAGTGTAATATCTCCAAGTTTGCAGATGACATTAAACTGGGTGGTGGTGTGAGCTGTGAGGAGGATGCTAAAAGGCTGCAGGGTGAATTGGACAGGTTAGGTGAGTGGGCAAATGCATGGCAGATGCAGTATAATGTGGATAAATGTGAGGTTATCCACTTTGGAGGCAAAAACACGAAGGCAGAATATTATCTGAATGGTGGCAGATTAGGAAAGGGGGAGGTGCAACGAGACCTGGGGGGTCATGGTTCATCAGTCATTGAAAGTTGGCATGCAGGTACAGCAGGCGGTGAAGAAGGCAAATGGTATGTTGGCTTCATAGCTAGGGGATTTGAGTATAGGAGCAAGGAGGTCTTACTACAGTTGTACAGGGCCTTGGTGAGGGTTCACCTGGAATATTGTGTTCAGTTTTGGTCTCCTAATCTGAGGAAGGACATTCTTGCTATTGAGGGAGTGCAGCGAAGGTTCACCAGACTGATTCCCGGGACTGGCATATGAGGAGAGACTGGATCAACTGGGCCTTTATACACTGGAGTTTAGAAAGATGAGAGGGGATCTCATAGAAACTTACAAGATTCTTACGGGACTGGACAGGTTAGATGCGGGAAGAATGTTCCCGATGATGGGGAAGTCCAGAACCAGGGGACACAGTCTTAAGATAAGGGGCAGGCCATTTAGGACTGAGATGCGGAGAAGCTTATTCACTCAGAGAGTTGTTAACCTGTGGAATCCCCTACCTCAGAGAGTTGTTGATGCCGGTTCACTGGATATATTCAAGAGGGAGTTAGATATGGTCCTTACGGCTAAAGGGATCAAGGGGTATGGAGAGAAAGCAGGAAAGGGGTACTGAGGGAATGATCAGCCATGATCTTATTGAATGGTGGTGCAGGCTCGAAGGACCGAATGGCCTACTCCTGCACCTATTTTCTATGTTTCTATGTTTTATGTTTCTATGCGCAGCACACTCACTAAAGCTTGTTGGTCAGTCTGCTGTGGGCTGTTGCTTGAAGCAGTTTAAATTTTTGGATTTGTCCAAGAATTATATAATTTTTTCACGACATCAACCAACCATTGGAAGATCCTTACAGATTCACTACCAAAGTGATGTCTCGTGCTGAAATCACTCTTCGGGACACTGTGGAGTGCCATCGCTGAAGCTATGAAGGGACTCATTCTGGGATATTGCAACATCCTCGAGTCCCTAGAGAGATTCAAAGATGATGAATCTCAAAAACCAACAACAAGAAAAAATGCAAAGATACTGAGTGATGCAATGCATCACTTGGAGACTGGTATTTTGTGTAAAGTCTGGAGTGATATACTTCAACCATTCAACAGATGCAGTCTAAGTTAGCAAAGTGCCCAAATTGACCTTTCCACTACTGTAAACTTACTGAGGAGTCTTGGAACTGTTTTTTAACAAATGCGGGACAGTTTTGATGGCTCAGGGGGTTGCAAAGACACCGAACCAGGAGTATAAATCAGCCAAACGCCGCAAAAGACAAAAGATATGTGATGACGCAACTTCACACATTCAGCGACAAGGAAGCTTTCAGAGTTAATACTTTCCTCACAATCATTGACAAACTGAAGGGTGCATTCGAATATCGGATCAAGGCCTATGCCAATATTGACAAGGCCTTTAGTGTCCTGGCAAATTGTTCACATAACATGTCAAACTCCAGTCAGTGAAAGTATCAGATGCTTATGTCAGAAAATTCCAGATGATCTCCCAGTAGATTTTAGGAAAGAATTTCTCCAATTTGTTGAATTTTCAACTTTCTCAAATATAGAAAAAAAAGAGGATGAGAGTTCTATTTGGATGGACCATGTAATCATTGAATCCAATGTGATAGAATGTTTGCTAAATGTAGAAACTGCATTACGGCTGTATTTGTCATTAATGGTCACTAATTGTAGTGGAGAATGTTCCTTCTCTCTTCTCAAAAGGAAAAAAAAATGTCTTACAATCCACCATGAATCAGGAGAATCTCGCTGCGTTGTCTCTTTTGAGCGTTGAGTGTGACATTGTTGGGGGCTAGAATCTCCACTTTTGAGCTTATCATTCAAAAATGGACGTTATTTCCGGCGTGGGCTGTAATAAAGGGTTTTCAGATCGCCGGCTTCTCACCCATTCTCAAAACACCTAGTTTACATTTTTGAAAATGGGCATTACCGCGAGCGATATCAAATGGGTGGTAGCGTTAAATCTTTTTGACCTTCTGCCGTAAAATGTGGCCGTCCTTAGCAATGGCATGGCAACGCTCAAGTCCCGCGATTCAGGAGGTCAAGGGTCATCATGACATGTGCAGAAGAGGAGATAGAGAGAGAGGGAGCTCAGAGGCACCGAAAGCGTGTGTGGCTGTGGTGTGTGCTTGTCTGGCTGTTGTGGGAGGCACGACAGAGATTCACCAGTAGCAAAAAGCCTACTAAGCACGAAGAACATAATTGGCACCGAGATTTTGTCCAACAAATAAGATATAAGATGGAAGGGATGGAGGAGGCCCTGGAACTGGTAGCCAGGAACAGTGGTGACAGAGGGCTCCCAGTGGTCCCCAAGCACGGCACTCCACCCCTAGGTTCCGCACCACCACTATGAATAACAGATGACAGCAAGGACCAAGATCCTGCTTCTGCATCAGAGTATGTTGCCCCCTCGGCAGCCCCCGCTCCCGTACCCGTGCAATGACCACATCTGCCTTCATCCCCCGCAATGAGGCAGCGCCTGAGGAGCTCCTCAGCCCAGGCACCGTGGAGTGAGGAGGGGAAGGGATAGCAGTGGGGAGAAGAAAAAGTGGGGGGAAGGAAAGTGAGGTTCATGTGCGCAGATGATGGCTATGTTATATCTCCATCTGGATGTATGCAATTTGTTGCAATATATGAGGGCTGGGGACCACGCTCCTGCTTTGCATTTGTATTCTGTGTTGCTGGACATGTTGACCATTGATTTATGTCAATGGTGGAAAAAGTGGGATGTTGGCGGGAGTTGGGTGTTATTGGCTGTGTCATTTATGATTTCAGACCAATGTTGGTATCAAACTTTTGTTATTGAACATAACCTTGTTGCGCATTGTCTCAGATAGCTGGACCGTTATACACTGGTGATTCCTTACATTGGAAGGGTTAAATACAACTTTGCATCAATCAATGTAAACTTTAACTGGCACCAAGCTGATGCGCACCTTTGATAGCTGAGCTGCATATACAGCAGTGTGTCAGCGATGTCACTCACATCAGCGCTCTTTCAGGCAAATCTTTCCGATTACAGCTCCTCATGTAAGAGTGGGATTTAACAAATGCAAGCCACACCGCTGGCGTCCGTGCCGGTTAGTTCCACTTTTTGTGGGCGGTTTTTTGAGCGGGCGATATTAGAAACATAGAAACATAGAAAATAGGTGCAGGAGTAGGCCATTCGGTCCTTCGAGCCTGCACCACCATTCAATAAGATCATGGCTGATCATTCACCTCAGTACCTCTTTCCTGCTTTCTCTCCATATCCCTTGATCCCTTTAGCCACAAGGGCCAGATCTAACTCCCTCTTGAATATATCCAATGAATGGCATCAACGATGCTCTGCAGTAGTGAATTCCACAGGTTAACAACTCTCTGAGTGAAGAAGTTTCTCCTCATCTCAGTCCTAAATGGCTTACCCCTTATCCTTAGACTGTGTCCCTTGGTTCTGGACTTCCCCAAGATCAGGAACATTCTTTCTGCATCTAACCTGTCCAGTCCCGTCAGAATTTTATATGTTTCTATGAGATCCCTCTCATCCTTCTAAACTCCAGTGAATACAGGCCCAGTCGATCCAATCTCTCCTCATAGATCAGTCCTGCCATCCCGGGAATCAGTCTGGTGAACCTTCGCTGCACTCCCTCAATAGCAAGAACATCCTTTCTCAGATTAGGAGACCAAAACTGCACACAATATTCCAGGTGAGGACTCACCAAGGCCCTATACAACTGCAATCAGACCTCCCTGCTCCTATACTCAAATCCCCTAGCTCTGAAGGCCAACATACCATTTGCCTTCTTCACCGCCTGCTGTCACTGCATGCCAACTTTCAATGATTAATGTACCATGACACCCAGATCTCATTGCACCTCCCCTTTTTCTAATCTGCCACCATTCAGATAATATTCCTCCTTCATGTTTTTACCCCCAAAGTGGATAACCTCACATTTATCCACATTATACTGCATCTGCCATGCATTTTCCCACTCACCTAACCTGTCCAAGTCATCCTGCAGCCTCTTAGTGTCCTCCTCACAGCTCACACCGCCACCTAGCTTAGTGTCATCTGCAAACTTGGAGATATTACACTCAATTCCTTCATCTAAATCATTAATGTATATTGTAAATAGCTGGGGTCCCAGCACTGAGCCCTGCGGCACCCCACTAGTCACTGCCTGCCATTCTGAAAAGGACCCATTTATCCCGACTCTCTGCTTCCTGTCTGCCAATCAGTTCTCTATCCATGTCAGCACATTATCCCCAATACCATGTGCTTTAATTTTACACACCAATCTCTTGTGTGGGACCTTGTCAAAAGTCTTTTGACATCCAAATACACCACATCCACTGGTTCTCACTTGTCCACTCTACTAGTTACATCCTCAAAAAATTCTAGAAGATTTGTCAAGCATGATTTCCCTTTCATAAATCCATGCTGACTTGGACCGATCCTTTCACTGCTTTCCACATGCGCTGCTATTTCATCTTTAATAATTGATTCCAACATTTTCCCCACTACTGATGTCAGGCTAACCAGTCTATAATTACCCGTTTTCTCTCTTCCTCCTTTTTTAAACAATGGTGTTACATTACATAGAAACATAGAAAATAGGTGCAGGAGCAGGCCATTCAGCCCTTCTAGCCTGCACCGCCATTCAATGAGTTCATGGCTGAACATGAAACTTCAGTACCCCCTTCCTGCTTTCTCGCCATAACCCTTGATCCCCCGAGTAGTAAGGACTTCATCTAACTCCCTTTTGAATATATTTAGTGAATTGGCCTCAACTACTTTCTGTGGTAGAGAATTCCACAGGTTCACCACTCTCTGGGTGAAGAAGTTTCTCCTCATCTCGGTCCTAAATGGCTTACCCCTTATCCTCAGACTGTGACCCCTGGTTCTGGACTTCCCCAACATTGGGAACATTCTTTCTGCATCTAACCTGTCTAAACCCGTCAGAATTTTAAACGTTTCTATGAGGTCCCCTCTCATTCTTCTGAACTCCAGTGAATACAATCCCAATTGATCCAATCTTTCTTGATAGGTCAGTCCCGCCATCCCGGGAATCAGTCTGGTGAACCTTCGCTGCACTCCCTCAATAGCAAGAATGTCCTTCCTCAAGTTAGGAGACCAAAACTGTACACAATACTCCAGGTGTGGCCTCACCAAGGCCCTGTACAACTGTAGCAACACCTCCCTGCCCCTGTATTCAAATCCCCTCGCTATGAAGGCCAACATGCCATTTGCTTTCTTAACCGCCTGCTGTACCTGCATGCCAACCTTCAATGACTGATGTACCATGACACCCAGGTCTCGTTGCACCTTCCCTTTTCCTAATCTGTCACCATTCAGATAATAGTCTGTCTCTCTGTTTTTACCACCAAAGTGGATAACCTCACATTTATCCACATTATACTTCATCTGCCATGCATTTGCCCACTCACCTAACCTATCCAAGTCACTCTGCAGCCTAATAGCATCCTCCTCGCAGCTCACACTGCCACCCAACTTAGTATCATCCGCAAATTTGGAGATACTGCATTTAACCCCCTCGTCTAAATCATTAATGTACAATGTAAACAGCTGGGGCCCCAGCACAGAACCTTGCGGCACTCCACTAGTCACTGCCTGCCATTCTGAAAAGTACCCGTTTACTCCTACTCTTTGCTTCCTGTCTGACAACCAGTTCTCAATCCACGTCAGCACACTACCCCCAATCCCATGTGCTTTAACTTTGCACATTAATCTCTTGTGTGGGACCTTGTCGAAAGCCTTCTGAAAGTCCAAATATACCACATCAACTGGTTCTCCCTTGTCCACTTTACTGGAAACATCCTCAAAAAATTCCAGAAGATTTGTCAAGCATGATTTCCCTTTCACAAATCCATGCTGACTTGGACCTATCATGTCACCATTTTCCAGATGCACTGCTATGACATCCTTAATAATTGATTCCATCACTTTACCCACTACTGAGGTCAGGCTGACCGGTCTATAATTCCCTGTTTTCTCTCTCCCTCCTTTTTTAAAAAGTGGGGTTACATTGGCTACCCTCCACTCCATAGGAACTGATCCAGAGTCAATGGAATGTTGGAAAATGACTGTCAATGCATCCGCTATTTCCAAGGCCACCTCCTTAAGTACTCTAGGATGCAGTCCATCAGGCCCTGGGGATTTATCGGCCTTCAATCCCATCAATTTCCCCAACACAATTTCCCGACTAATAAAGATTTCCCTCAGTTCCTCTTCCTTACTAGACCCTCTGACCCCTTTTATATCCGGAAGGTTGTTTGTATCCTCCTTAGTGAATACCGAACCAAAGTACTTGTTCAATTGATCCGCCATTTCTTTGCTCCCCGTTATGACTTCCCCTGATTCTGACTGCAGGGGACCTACGTTTGTCTTCACCAACCTTTTTCTCTTTACATACCTATAGAAACTTTTGCAATCCGCCTTAATGTTCCCTGCAAGCTTCTTCTCGTACTCCATTTTCCCTGTCCTAATCAAACCCTTTGTCCTCCTCTGCTGAGTTCTAAATTTCTCCCAGTCCCCAGGTTCGCTGCTATTTCTGGCCAATTTGTATGCCACTTCCTTGGCTTTAATACTATCCCTGATTTCCCTAGATAGCCACGGTTGAGCCACCTTCCCCTTTTTATTTTTACGCCAGACAGGAATGTACAATTGTTGTACTTCATCCATGCGGTCTCTAAATGTCTGCCATTGCCCATCCACAGTCAACCCCCTAAGTATCATTCGCCAATCTATCCTAGCCAATTCACGCCTCATACCTTCAAAGTTACCCTTCTTTAAGTTCTGGACCATGGTCTCTGAAATTACTGTTTCATTCTCCATCCTAATGCAGAATTCCACCATATTATGGTCACTCTTCCCCAAGGGGCCTCGCACAATGAGATTGCTAATTAATCCTCTCTCATTACACAACACCCAGTCTAAGATGGCCTCCCCCCTAGTTGGTTCCTCAACATATTGGTCTAGAAAACCATCCCTTATGCACTCCAGGAAATCCTCCTCCACCGTATTGCTTCCAGTTTGGCTAGCCCAATCTATGTGCATATTAAAGTCACCCATTATAACTGCTGCACCTTTATTGCATGCACCCCTAATTTCCTGTTTGATGCCCTCCCCAACATCCCTATTACTGTTTGGAGGTCTGTACACAACTCCTACTAACGTTTTTTGCCCTTTGGTGTTCTGCAGCTCTACCCATATAGATTCCACATCATCCAAGCTAATGTCTTTCCTAACTATTGCATTAATCTCCTCTTTAACCAGCAATGCTACCCCACCTCCTTTTCCTTTTATTCTATCCTTCCTGAATGTTGAATACCCCTGAATGTTGAGTTCCCAGCCCTGATCATCCTGGAGCCACGTCTCCGTAATCCCAATCACATCATATTTGTTAACATCTATTTGCACAATTAATTCATCCACCTTATTGCGGATACTCCTTGCATTAAGACACAAAGCCTTCAGGCTTGTTTTATTAACACCCTTTGTCCTTTTAGAATTTTGCTGTACAGTGGCCCTTTTTGTTCTTTGCCTTGGGTTTCTCTGCCCTCCACTTTTCCTCATCTCCTTTCTGTCTTTTGCTTTTGGCTCCTTTTTGTTTCCCTCTGTCTCCCTGCATTGGTTCCCATCCCCCTGCCATATTAGTTTAAATCCTCCCCAACAGCACTAGCAAACACTCCCCCTAGGACATTGGTTCCAGTCCTGCCCAGGTGCAGACCGTCCGGTTTGTACTGGTCCCACCTCCCCCAGAACCGGTCCCAATGCCCCAGGAATTTGAATCCCTCCCTGCTGCACCACTGCTCAAGCCACGTATTCATCTGCGCTATCCTGCGATTCCTACTCTGACTATCACGTGGCACTGGTAGCAATCCCGAGATTACTACTTTTGAGGTTAGCTACCCTCCAGTCCATAGGAACTGATCCAGAGTCGATAGACTGTTGGAAAATGATCACCAATGCATCCACTATTTCTAGGGCCACTTCCTTAAGTACTCTGGAATGCAGATTATCAGGCCCTGGGAATTTATCGGCCTTCAATCCCATCAATTTCCCGAACACAATTTCCCGTCTAATAAGGATTTCCTTCAGTTCTTCCTTTTCACTAGACCCTCGGTCCCCTAGTATTTCCGGACGGTTATTTGTATCTTCCTTCATGAAGACAGAACCAAAGTATTTGTTCAACTGGTCTGCCATTTCTTTGTTCCCCATTAGAAATTCACCAGAATCTGACTGCAAGGGACCTACGTTTGTCTTCACTAATCTATTTCTCTTCAAATATCTATAGAAGCTTTTGCAGAGAGTTTTTATGTTCCCAGCAAGCTTCCTCTCATACTCTATTTTCCCCCTGCTAATTAAACCCTTTGTTCTCCTCTGCTAAATTCTAAATTTCTCCCAGTCCTCAGGTTTGCTGCTTTTTCTGGCCAATTTATATGCCTCTTCCTTGGATTTAACACTATCCTTAATTTCCCTTGTTAGCCATGGTTGAGCCACCTTCCCCATTTTATTTTTACTCCAGACAGGGATGTACAATTGTTGAAGTTCATCCATGTGATCTTTAAATGTTTGCCAATGTCTATCCACCATCAACCCTTTAAGTATGGCGATATGTGTGTGAGGTGGTGAAATTGATGGTGGGCGATTTCCATGGCCGCTAGTTTGGGTAAATATGCTCTTTACGACAAAAAACAGTCGGCGGGCGTTATTATTGAATCTTGGCGTTAAGTCCGTGACGATAGTAACACTGGGCGATAATATGGGTGTTGAAATCGCCCATTCTGCTGATTCCGCCCTCAAAAAGTCGGCGAGCGGTAATATTTTTTCTCGTCGTTAAGCACATGAGGAAAATAATGCTCGGCGATAAGTATCCTAAAAAAGCCCATCAGTTTCCATTTTGTGCAAAAATGGGCGCTATCTGGGCATTATACGTCATTTCAGTGGTAAAATGGGCGTTAAACAGGCAAAAAAAAGTGGAGGTTCTAGCCCTCGGTCTTTAAATTTTGATGACATTATTCACGACTTTGCCACAGCTAAGCCCAGGAAGAAACTAGTCTTTGTTTGAAGCGACGTATTCAGACAATTTTTTGTTTGATATCGCAGTTTAAGCAGGAAGAAACCAATCTCTGCTTGATCTGTATGCTGTTTCTGCTGTTTTTTTAATGTACATAGCTTTGATTTTTGTAATTAGTTTGTCACAGTCAAGGCCAGGAACTTACCAGTCTTGGTTTGAAAATATGTATTCAGAGAATGTTTTGTTTGATATCACAGTTTAAATCCAGGAAGAAACCATTCTCTGTTTGAATTGTATGCTGTTTTTTAATGTACATAGCTTTGATTTGTGTTCGTTGTTAAATTTGGATAAATATACAATTGTATTTGTTTGATGATTGTATGCAATATATAGGTCCTTCCCTCCAATTAGCCTTCGGCCCCTCACAGCCTTAATCCAGCACTGCTAATGATATATGCTATGGGCTAGAACCTCCACTTTGTTTGCATGCTTAATGCCCATTTAACGCCCATTTTACCGCTGAAATGACATATAACGCCCATATATCGGCCATTTTGGCACAAAATGGAAACTAACGGGCATTTTTCAGAAACTTATCGCCGAGCGTTACTTTCCCCATGTGCTTAACGTTGGGAAAAAATATTACCGTCCGCCCAATTTTTTGGGGCGGAATCGTCAGAATGGGTGAAATCAATACCCATAATATCGCCCAGCGTTATTTTCCGCACTGATTTAACGGCAAGATTCAATATTAATGCTCGCCCACTGTTTTTTGTTGCAAAGTGCATATTTACCGAAAATAGCGGCCATGCGATTGCCCAGCGTCAATTTCACCACCTCGCACACATATCGGCCACAATATCACTCGCCCAAAAAACTGCCCAGAAAAAGTGGAACTAACCGGAACTAATCACAACGTTATGGACGCCATGTTCTAGATCACATGTCGTATCCTTTAAAAGGTTGCTGTGCTTCAACCTCGGTGGTGTTCGGATGTACTCTGCAGGTCGTTGGAGTTGATGTGAGCATCTTTACAAACATCTTGAACCATACAGTGACCGATTGGAATTGAATCGGTGTACTCGTTGGGACATTTCTTGTTTGTGACCAATCGGTGGAAAACAGACAGCTACTGCAATGGGGCCTGTCCTTTCTCACTCTCTCTTGGTGACCAATTACATGCAGCAGACTCGACATCGCCAAAGGAACCCTCCACTGCATTATGTGCCCAATGTAAGACGTGACAGACTGAAGAGGAGGACCAGACATTACACCCCCCGCAAGTACAAGGAGAAGCATTCTTACCTCGACTTGCCCGACACCATCTGCCTTCGGAGACTGCGCTTCCACAAAGAGGTTATCACTAAGGTATGCCAGCTGCTAAGGGCAGATCTGCAACCTGCCAGCACCATCAGTACTTCACTGTCCGTCGAGGTCAAAGACACTGCGGCACTTTTGTTCTACACCTCAGGTTCATTTCAGGCCACAGCTGGAGATATTTACGGACTTTCTCAGCATGCCACACATCACTGTGTTAGACAGGTCACTGAAGCCCTGTATACACGCAGGAGGGACTTGATCAGCTTCCCTATGACCAGGGAGACACAGAGTGAGAGGGCTCGAGGATTCTCCAGAATTGTAAACTTCCCCAAGGTGCAGGGAGCAATAGACTGTACGCACATCACGATGCAGGCACCTTTTTAGGATGCAGAGGTTTTCAGGAACCGCAAGGGATTCCACTCCCTGAATGTCCAACTGCAAATTATACTGGCAGTGAATGCTAAATTTCCGGGCAGCATCCATGATGCTCACATCCTGTGTGAGAGCACTGTATCTAACTTGCTTAATAATCAGCCACAAGGTCAATGCTGGATGCTTGGTGACAAAGGATATGGCCTCGTCACCTGGCTGATGACCCCGCTGCGTGACACCCACACCAAAGCAAAGAGGCGATACAACGAGAGCCACAGAGCAACTCGCAATATCGTGAAGAAAACCATTGGCGTGCTGAAGCAGCGCTTTAGATGCTTGGACCACTCAGGAGGTGAGCTCCAATACCACCTTGAACAGGTAGCTCAATTCATGGTGGTGTGCTCCATGCTACACAACTTGGCTATCAGGAGGGGACAAGAATTGCCTGATGAGTCTGACAGTCCACCTCACCAGAGAGAGGAAGAGGAGGACGAGGAGGTGGACGCTGACATTGACCCAGACAATCAGGCTGATGCTGAAGCCATGCCCCCGCCCCCTGTAGACCGCATGAAAGGGCCCATGGTGGCATGATAGCTGCAAGAGCCTTACATCAGGAGCTCATCAATGATTGCTGTGCCTGAAAAAACGTTGGTGGTATTTACAAGTCTGACACACTGCTGGGTGTGCAGGTCATACATCAATGGTGGGCATCACCTTGGTGACAATTAAAGTTTAAGTTGATTGAAGTTAAGTGTAATTATACCCTTTGATAAGGAATCACCAGCGTGTAATGGTGCAGCTATCTGAGCCAATGCGCAACAAAGTTTTGTCAAATAAAAAACATTTAAACCGAACATTAGTCTGAAATCATCAGTATTGCTGTACAAACCAACCCTTTCCCCCGCCCCCCCTGCTTCTCCACCCCACTTCTACCCCTTCCCCTTCCCCTCCTGGCTCCAAGCCGCCTCGCCGAGGAGCTCCTCAGGCGATGCTTCATTGTGGGGGAGTGGTGACGGCCGAAACGCTGCTTGGACGGATACGGGAGAGGATGGTCCCGAGGTAGGAACGTGCTCCGAGCCAGAAGTAAGATGCTGCAGTGCCGCGCTCCGGGACCAGTGCCACGCTCCGGGATCACTGGGAGCCCTCTGCCATCCCTGTTCCTGGCTACCAGCTCCAGGGCCTCCTCCATCCCTTCTATGTTATATCTTATTTGTTGGACAAAAGCTCGGTGCCAACTATGTTCTTGTGCTTAGTAGGCTTTTTGCTGCTGGTGAATCTCCCTCGTGCTTCCCACAACAGCCAGACAAGCACACACGACAGTCACACACACTTTCAGTGCCCCTGAGCTCCCTCTCTCTCCGTCTCTTCTGCGAATGTCATGATGACCTTTGACCTCCTGAATCGCGGGAATCGAGCGTTGCCATGCCATTGCTAAGGATGGCCACACTTTACGGTAGGAGGTCAAAAAAATTTAACGTGCCGCCCATTTCATATCGCTCGCAGTAATGCCCATTTTCAAAAATGGACAATAGGTGCTTTTGAGAATGGGCAAGAAGCCGGTGATCAGAAAACTCTTTTTTACCACCCACGCCGGAAATTGCCCCCATTTTTGGGCGATTAGCACAAAAGTGGAGGTTCTAGGTCTATATCTTTATCTAGATCTGGTCACCATAAGTAACTGCGTGCAAAACTCTCGGGGCTAGCCTTTCTATTGTTATCGCTAGCGCCGAAAAATGGGCACCATTTATGGCATTACTGGTTGTCTCACTTTTCAAAACTGCCGGAATACCACCCATTTTAAAAAACGCTAGTTTCGCCTTTTTAATTTGGGCGATAGCGGTAGCGATGTGAAATGGGCAATCGTGATGTATTCAGTCGTGCAAGGCCGGTGTCCATAGCAACGGTCGTTTTGCACATGAGCTTTTTTTCCCTGCGATTCGGGAGGTCAGGGGTCATGTGCGCATGCTCAGAAGACCAAGGGAGGGAGAGAGGGACCGCATTTGTCTTTGGAGCTGAGCAGGAAGGTTGTGTCCAGGCTACAGATACTTATTTTTTTTAAATGGAGATGGATTACGAGGAGTTGGGAGTAAGTGATGTTGGTGAGGAAGAGGGTGATTTGGTCGGGTTTGGGGGGAGAAGGAGGGCAAAACCCTTCTCCGATGAGGCGATTGCAGCTCTGGTCCACGAGGTGGAGACTCAGTGGGGCCAATTAACCCGGGATGGGTGTGAGAAACCCCCTCTGGCCCCAGCACATACCGGAGAATATGGGTGGAAATCGCCGAAGTGCTTTCATCGGCGGCACACGACGTGAGAGAGCCACGTCAGCTGGAATGACCTGGTTGGGTCTGCAAGAGTAAGTATTAAATTTATAATTGTAATAATGCACTAATTATTTAATCTGTATTTAATGTGGTGTAATAAAATGTAAATCTGCCGGATTGTAATTAAACTGAGTAATCTTGGTGTCACACATTGGTTCCTAACCACGACCTTATAGATGTTATAACCATGCATCAATTGCATACAAACCGTATTAGCATATAACGTTGACGATGAATAGATTGGGTGATGACTAATTGTGGATTATAATATCTGTGTTTTTCCGTAATAGTACCGAGGCAATTAGCTTATGCCATGCTCTTGTCACGTTTGCAGAAGAAAATATCTAAGAATCGGGCCGAGCACAGGCGGGCTGGAGATAGGCCTGCTGATCTATATCAACTGACCGACCTGGAGGAGCGTGCCTCAGCCCTTGTCAGGGTGCATAATCGTTCGGCCACCCGTGGTGTTGCAGATCCCGTTGTTGCACCACGTGAGGCGCAACGCAGGAACGTGGAGGCCCCCCCTGGAGCATCACCTCTTCTGCTACAGGTCATGCTGACCACAGGAGAAGAGACAACAGAGGAGGATGATGAGCCTCAACCGTGCTGCTCAGCGCAGGCTGAGGCGGCAACTCAAGCATCTGATTTACCTGCGGCCAGGTCATCATCAACAGATGAAGTAGCGGGGCCAAGCGGCTTGCAGCAGGGCACCCCGAGTGGTCCAGCGCCTACATCGACCCCTCGGAGGTTGGTTCGGCGAGGTAGGCATGCGCAGCGACAGGCAGATGTAAACCTGGACGTGGTGCCACTGTCGAGAGCAACGACATTGGTCGAGAGCTCCTCCAAGTGATTGGTGGGTTGACTGGCAACATTGCCGCACTGTCTGCGTGCATCTCGTAGGACATGGGGCAAATGGTTGCGGCAATGCGGTGAACGGCCGACTCTGTCAATGCCATGCGGCAGGCGATGGTTTCGGGATATGGCACTGCACCCCAAGGGTCGACAGATGCGAGTCAGGAGGAAGCAGTTGCTTCTGACTCGGAAGATGTTTCTTTGGAAACGTCTTCTCCAGGGTCCCAAGAAATGACTCGGCCAACGTCACCCTCCCCCACAGCAGCAGCGCTCAAGGTGCCCTGCTGCAAGGTGACTTGGCGTTAATGTGGGCAGAAGGGGGAGCTTAAGTGGGAAAGGGGGGGTTCAGACGAGAGGGAGGTATAGGTAGAGGGAACATAAGAACATAAGAATTAGGAACAGGAGTAGGCCATCTAGCCCCTCGAGCCTGCTCCGCCATTCAACAAGATCATGGTTGATCTGGCCGTGGACTCAGCTCCACTTACCCGCCCGCTCCCCATAACCCTTAATTCTCTTATTGGTTAAAAATCTATCTATCTATGATTTGAATATATTCAATGAGCTAGCCTCAACTGCTTCCTTGGGCAGAGAATTCCATAGATTCACAACCCTCTGGGAGAAGGGCTGTGCCCCCTAGTTCTAGTCTACCCGACCAGTGGAAACAACCTCTCTGCCTCTATCCTGTCTATCCCCTTCATTATTTTAAATGTTTCTATAAGATCACCCCTCATCCTTCTGAACTCCAACGAGTAAAGACCCAGTCTACTCAATCTATCATCATAAGGTAACCCCCTCATCTCCGGAATCAGCCTTGTGAATCATCTCTGTACCCCCTCCAAGGCTAGTATATCCTTCCTTAAGTAAGGTGACCAAAACTGCACGCAGTACTCCAGGTGAGGCCTCACCAATAGCCTATACAGTTGCAGAAGGACCTCCCTGCTTTTGTACTCCATCCCTCTCGCAATGAAGGCCAACATTCCATTCACCTTCCTGATTACCTGCTACGCCTGCAAACGAACTTTTTGGGATTCATGCACAAGGACCCCCAGGTCCCTCTGCACCGCAGCATGTTGTAATTTCTCCCCATTCAAATAATATTCCCTTTTACTGTTTTTTTTCCCAAGGTGGATGACCTCACATTTTCCGACATTGTATTCCATCTGCCAAACCTTAGTCCATACGCTTAACCTATCTAAATCTCTTTGCAGCCTCTCTGTGTCCTCTACACAAACCGCTTTCCCACTCATCTTTATGTCATCTGCAAATTTTGTTACACTAGACTCTGTCCCCTCTTCCTGGTCATCTATGTATATTGTAAACAGTTGTGGTCCCAGCACCGATCCCTGTGGCACACCACTAACCACCGATTTCCAACCCAAAAAGGACCCATTTATCCCGACTCTCTGCTTTCTGTTAGCCAGCCAATTCTCTATCCATGCTAATAAATTTCCTCTGACTCCGCGTACCTTTATCTTCTGCAGTAACCTTTTGTGTGGCACCTTATCGAATGCCTTTTGGAAATCTAAATACACCACATCCATTGGTACACCTCTATCCACCATGCTCGTTATATCCTCAAAGAATTCCAGTAAATTAGTTAAACATGATTTCCCCTTCATGAATCCATGTTGCGTCTGCTTGATTGCACTATTCCTATCTAGATTTCCCGCTATTTCTTCCTTAATGATAGTTACAAGCATTTTCCCCACTACAGATGTTAAACTAACCGGCCTATATTTACCTGGCTTTTGTCTGCCCCCTTTTTTAAACAGAGGCATTACTTTAGCTGCTTTCCAATCCGCTGGTACCTCCCCAGAGTCCAGAGAATTTTGGTAGATTATAACGAATGCCTCTGCTATAACTTCCGCCATCTCTTTTAATACCCTGGGATGCATTTCATCAGGACCAGGGGACTTTTCTCCCTTGAGTCCCATTAGCCTGTCCAGCACTACCTCCCTTGTGATAGTGATTGTCTCAAGGTCCTCCCTTCCCACATTCCCATGACCAGCAATTTTCGGCATGGTTTTTGTGTCTTCCACTGTGAAGACCGAAGCAAAATAATTGTTGAAGGTCTCAGCCATTTCCACATTTCCCGTTATTAAATCCCCCTTCTCAACCTCTAAGGGACCAACATTTACTTTAGTCACTCTTTTCCGTTTTATATATCGGTAAAAGCTTTTACTATCTGTTTTTATGTTTTGCGCAAGTTTACTTTCGTAATCTATCTTTCCTTTCTTTATTGCTTTCTTAGTCATTCTTTGCTGTCGTGTAAAATTTTCCCAATCTTCTTGTTTCCCACTAACCTTGGCCACCTTATACGCATTGGTTTTTAATTTGATACTCTCCTTTATTTCCTTGGTTATCCACGGCTGGTTATCCCTTCTCTTACTGCCCTTCGTTTTCACTGGAATATATTTTTGTTGAGCACTATGAAAGAGCTCCTTAAAAGTCCTCCACTGTTCCTCAATTGTGCCACCGTTTAGTCTGTGTTCCCAGTCTACTTCAGCTAACTCTGCCCTCATCCCACTGTAGTCCTCTTTGTTTAAGCATAGTACGCTCATTTGAGACACTACTTCCTCACCCTCAATCTGCATTACAAATTCAACCATACTGTGATCACTCATTCCGAGAGGATCTTTTACTAGGAGATCGTTTATTTTTCCTGTCTAATTACACAGGACCAGATCTAAGATAGCTTGCTCCCTTGTAGGTTCTCTAACATACTGTTCTAAGAAACAATCCCGTATGCATTCTATGAATTCCTCCTCCAGGCTACCCCATGCGATTTGATTTGACCAAACGATATGTAGGTTAAAATCCCCCATGATTACTGCCATTCCTTTTTCACATGCCTCCATTATTTCCTTGATTATTGTCCGCCCCACCGTGAAGTTATTATTTGGGGGCTTATAAACTACGTCCACCAGTGACTTTTTCCCCTTACTATCTTTAATCTCCACCCGCAATGATTCAACATTTTGTTCATTAGAGCCAATATCATCTCTGACAACTGCCCTGATATCATCCTTTATTAACAGAGCTACCCCACCTCCTTTCCCTTCTTGTCTATCTTTCCGAATTGTCAGATACCCCTGTATGTTTAATTACCAGTCTTGGCCACCCTGCAACCACGTTTCTGTAATGGCCACCAAATCATACCCATTTGTAATGATTTGTGCCATCAACTCATTTACTTTATTTTGAATGCTGCATGCGTTTAGGTAAAGTGTTTTAATCCTAGTTTTTAAACCATGATTTTTAGTTTTGACCCCTCCTGCAGCCCCTTTATATTCATACATATTGTCCCTTCCTCTCACCTTGTGGTTTACACTTACCCCAGTGCTACTCTGCTCTGTTGCCTCCTGCCTTTTGCATTCTTTCTTGGGGTCCTGTTCATCTGAGCTCTCACCCACTCTAACTCGCTCAGAGCCCTCTCCTGGGTTCCAAATACTCCTCGCAGGTAGGGAGATATTCGCATGTTTGGGGTGGGGGGGGTCCTTATTCTTATTATTTTGATTGCTACTAAAATTGTTGACTGTTGGGGGGGGGAGGGGGGAGCTGGGAGTTTCTATTCAATTATTTATTTCATGTATGTTTGATTTTCACATAGTTTGTTTAAAAAAAATTACTTCAAGTCTTCATTAAAGATTTTTTATTTAACATTACAATTGTTGTGCAGTGTCTTCTAATAGTAGGTTAAACATCTATACAAGGGTTGCAAACAATTGCCAGGCCAGGCAAGGATGAAACGTAACGTAACGCAACTGTAAATAAATCTGTCACCAACGTAACTTCAAGCAAAGCATTCATTTATGAGCTGCTGATGCAACAGTCTTTCAGCTGCGTAACTACCATGGGGCTTTTCCCGTGGTATAGGGGGAGGGATGGTGGGGGCATGGGTTCATCCCCAGGCTCACCGAGGTCTCGTCCTCCACCTCCTCCTCCTCCTCTTCTGCCTCCCCTCTCTCCTGAGGTGGACTGGCAGTCCCATCTGGCAATTCTTGTCCCCTCCAGATAGCTAAGTTGTGCAACATGCAACACACCACAATGAACTCAGCGACCTGCTCAGGGTGGTATTGTACATTGCCTCCTGAGTGGTCCAGGCATCTGAAGTGCTGCTTCAGCATTCCAATTGTCTTTTCGACGATATTGCATGTGACTATATGGCTTTCTTTGTAGCGCTTCTTGGCTTCTGTCTGAGTCTTTCACAAGGGGGGCTCATGAGCCAGCTGGCAAGGCCCTATCCTTTATCCCCCAGCATCCAGCAGTGACCTTGTGGCTGACTCTTAAACAGGTCAGAGACAGTGCTCTTACGCAAGATGTGTGCATCATGAATGCTACCTGGAAAATTTGCATTTACTGCCATGATTATTTGCTTGTGGTCGACAATGAGCTGCACATTCAGGGACTGAAATCCCTTTCGGTTACGGGAAACCTCTGACATCTCTAAAGGTGCTCGCAGGATGATGTGCGTACAGTCTATTGCACCCTGCACCTTGGGGAAGTTTGCTATTCTTGAGAAACCCAAAGCCCTCTCATTGTGTGTCTCCCTGGTCAGAGGGAAGTTCATAAAGTTCATCCTACATGCATAAGAACATAAGAACATAAGAATTAGGAACAGGAGTAGGCCATCTAGCCCCTCGAGCCTGCTCCGCCATTCAATAAGATCATGGCTGATCTGGTTGTGGACTCAGCTCCACTTACCCGCCCTCTCCCCGTAACCCTTAATTCCCTTATTGCTTAAAAATCTATCTATCTTTGACTTGAAAACATTCAATGAGCCAGCCTCAACTGCTTCCTTGGGCAGAGAATTCCACAGATTCACAACCCTCTGGGAGAAGAAATTCTTTCTCAACTCGGTTTTAAATAAAGAGCTTCAGTCACCTGTCAAATGCAGCAATGTGTGGCTTGCTGAGAGATACTGCAAATGTCGCCAGCTGAGGCCTGAAAGGAGCCCAACACATAGAAGAAAAGTGCCGCAGTAACCTTAACCTCAACAGGCAATGCAGTGCTGATGGTGCTGGTAGGCTGCAGATCTCCCTTAATTAGCTGGCATATCTCACTGATGACCTCCTCTCGGACGCGCAGCCTTCTAACATACGTGTTATCGGATAAGCCCAGGTATGATCGCTTATCCCTGTAAATGCGTTGGGTGTAGGGTCTCTTCCTCCTCAGCAGTCTGCCACCTCTTTGATTGGGCACATAATACTCTTCAACGAACCTTCTCCCATCTCTATTCTGCAGCATGTGAGTAGTCATCAATACTGGCTGAGAAATTACAGGCCCCATTACTATAAATGCCCTAATCTGTCTTCAAAATTCTTAAATTGTCCTCAACAAACACAATATAAACTCAAAATTGACCACAATGTGATTAAATGATTGTCAAGATTCTAAAACCCCCTTAAAATCACTCACAAATTACTTCAATGCTCTCATCAACTTGAAGCAGCCTTTTATTAAACTTCCTCTCATTTACAAAGTGGCGTCCATACTGCCGGGTTAAGGTCAGGAGAGCGCAGCTTTTCTTGAGCATCTTTTTGGGCGGGCGATCAAATGGGCGGTATATGGGCAAAATGCCGAAAGTAGCGCTCGCCGATAATCTGGGCGGTATTTGGCCGTTGGTTTCCATTATAAACAGTTTTCTGGGCGGTGCACGAGTGATGACGTCAGATTTTTTTTTTTTAAATGGGCGGTTCAGTTCATTCCCGGCAGTAATTGTATGCCGAAAGTTCCACCGGCGATAAATGGGCGATAATCGGGCGGTACTTTCCATTTATTATCAAATATAGGCAATAAACAAAATCTCGGCGGTTGTATGGGTGCTAAATGGGGGGGTAATGGGCGGATATATGCCGAAAGCCTTGCCCTTGGTCAAGCACATTCCCAGGTACTGGACATGAAGATCTCCTAATAATTTGGACCTGAACTTATTTGGGAAAACCACTCTTGCACCCCACATGATACAATCTTTATCCACTGATCATTCATTCCTACGAACGAAGTATGGATGAATATCGTTCTCTGATACCTGGTTTGGCCATCCATTTGCTCCGTAATCATACACCTTTGACATAACGGGGTCACGTTTGGTTGCTCTACCAATCTCCTTAGCTGTGACTGGCAGTTCATCAATGTATGAAAAATAGAACACTTTTTCGACCTTAGAGATAATGTCCTCAGATTCTAGTCTGTTGAGTTCTTGCTCAACTTTCTCCTTGAGTGCGTATGGTACGGGACGTGACTTGCAGTAAACTGGTCTAGTGTCTTTCTGCACTCTGACACTTGCCTTTGAAGTTTTGGATAGGACTGCCTGTTTCGCGGAAAACCTTTGGATACTGTTTGATGACATCATCCTTCACTGCAAATCTTGTTTCAACACGAAAAATCTCATTCCAATCCAGCTTCAGTGATCCCATCCAATTTCTGGCCATTACCCAGAGAGGCATGCTCTGAAACTGATCCTGTATTTCACTGGTACTGGTATCGTAGCCAGAAAATCTCCTGCAATGGCTTCTCTTCCCACCCCCACATCATTACTTCTGGTGTCCCCCAAGTATCTGTCTTTGGCCTCCTCTTATACTACCCTTTTGAGATATCATTCAAATACACAGAGTCAGTTTCCACATGTACAGTGATGACACCCAGCTCTACCTCTCCACCACTTCTCTCGACCCTTGCTTGGTATCTAAATTGTCAGATTGCTTGTCTGACATCCAGTACTGGATGAGCAGAAATTTTCTCCAATTAAATATTGGGAAGACCGAAGCCATTATCTTTGGTCCCCACCACAAACTACGTTCTCTAATCACTGACTCCATCCCTCTCCCTAGCATCAATCTGAGAGTGAACAAGACTGTTCGCAACCTAGGTGTCATATTTGACCCTGAAATGAGCTTCCAGCCACATATCCACGGCATAACTAAAATCGCCTTTTTCCACCTCCGTAACATTGCCCGCCTCCACCCCTGCCTCAGCTCTTCTGCTGCTGAAACCCTCATTCATGCCTTTGTTACCTCTAGACTTGACTACTTCAACTCACTCCTGGCCAGCCTTCCACATTCCACACCACCTAAACTTAAGGTCATCCAAAACTCAGCAGCCCGTGTACTAACCCGCACCAAGTCACGATCACCCATCACCCCTGCGCTTTCTGACCTACATTGGCTCCCAGTTAAACAACGCCTTAATTTCAAAATTCTCAAAATTCTCATCCTTGTTTACAAATCACCTTGCCCCTCCCTATCTCTGTAATCTTTTTCAGCCTCACAACCCCACAAGATGTCTGCGCTCCTCAAATTCTGCCCTCTTGAACATCCATCATTATAACTGATCAACTATCGATGACCATGCCTTCAGCTGTTTGGGCCCTAAACTGGAACTCCCTCCCTAAACCTCTTTGGCTCTCTACCTCTCTTTCCTCCTATAAGACGCTCCTTAAAACCTACCTCTTTAAACAAGCTTTTGGTCATCTGCCTTAATTTCTTCTTTTGTGGCTCAGTGTCATATTTATTTATTTGAAACGCCTTGGGACATTTTACTACATTAAAGGCACTATATAAATAAAAGTTATTATTATTATACATCCTACCACAGGGATTTGCTCTCCTCAGTAGCCTCGCAGCTCTATCTTTGACTTCTCCAGTGGAAAATCATTCAACTTGTCGAGACATAGCGATTTTGGTACTACACTCACGGATACACCAGTGTCAATGTCCATGAGAATCCTAGTTCCTGCAACATCTACTTGGATGACGATACATTGCGAATCATTGTTAGATATCCTCGTGCTCCTGATGACATATCTCCAGAACCTCCTCGTCCTGTTGCTTTTCTTCAATGCTATATAATGTCTGCCGATTTCTACTTATAGCATTGAACATCGGTTTATCCTTCAGCCTTCACAAGATGCCCAGTTTTCTCGCAGAAGAAACGCTGCCTTCACATATGGACAACTTCGAGCAATGTGTTGTCCCAGACACCAATAGCACGACTTCGATGCGCTGTTACCTTGGCCAGTTGCTGAGGTCTTGGGGCCCAATTGCCTTTTACTTTTAACCTGCAGATGATTCACCTCGGTTGGCTGATGACTGGAAATGGCGTGAAATTCTCGGGAGTATTGGTCGGCCATTTCCATCGACATAGCTGTCTGACAAGCAAAATCAAAAGTCAAGTTGTCAACAACTTTCTTTTGATTGCTTTATTTTTCTAAACACAAACAAAGCGGTCATGCAATGCTCAGTCCTGAAAGTTTCAGAAATGACAGTGAATGGATAGCTTCTTCAAAGCTACAATGCTACTGATACTCTCGTCAATGAATTGATCCTGTATTCCAAAATGATAACTTTCAGCAATTTCCAGAGGCTCAAGACTGTAGTGGCATTCTGAATCTCCGTCATGGTTTTTTCAGGGTTTCATACTCCTCGGGGCCTGCTTCAGTCAGGAAAATAGCCCGTTTTCTTTCCAAAACCACCCTGTTATGGTTTTCATCATTGGGGACTTTGATGATACTATTTGCAGTGAAAAACATTTCTAGCCGCTCCACATATGCTCCGAATGTCTCTCGGTAGTGATGGAACTCACCCAAATGCCCTATTATTCACATAGGCGCAGCCATCTGGACTCTTCCATTCAACCAAGTGTGCTTGTAATTTACCTTGGATTTTTAGCTGTGTTGCAAAACAAAGAACCTCTAAAATTCTCTGTTTGTTTGGCAGTAACCAACAAAAATTTCAGCTAGGGAATCCAGAAATCCTATCCTTCATCACCAAATGCGATATATTTTTATGACATCACTAACATTACAAGATGGCTCCAATAAATCATATGACTTTTATTGTATTTACATCAGCAGTTGCATTACCATAGTAGTCCACTAGGTGGAGCTCTATATTACAGCCCGGACTGGGCAGAAACTCATTTCTGTCCCGTGCTCTTAAAAAAAGTGGCAATTTCTGCCCTTGGTGTTTTTATTCAAGGGCTCTTGGGGCGGGGTGGTGGGGGGGGGAGGTGGTGGTGTGGAGAAGGAACTGCCATACTGTTATAGCAGCACTCTTCTGAGATTGGGGTTAAAAAATCATACGGAATCATCCAGGGAAGGCTCATAAAATAGTACTTATAACCCTTCCATTATGTACTGTCATTTACTAACATATAAAATGTAACAAGATCAAAACTCAAAGCACTGCCTGCCAGGAAGACAGTATGCAGCAGAGTCTGCTGATTCCAGCCACAAAGTCAAGATGTCCTGGAGTCCAAGTATGAAACCAGCACATTATCATCCAGCATTGTGGAGTGCAATAGCGCTCTGAAAAACAGCATGAGCATAAGATCATGGCAGCAGACATCCCAACAGAACTGTCACAAGTTAATTAAAAAATGAAATACCCTAAGAAAGGTGAATTGGAATGAAATATTACATCTTGCAAGTTAGTTGGGGAGGCTCTCACATACAATTGTTCTGACTTCTTCCTGGAGTATTCCTTTAAAGTACATTGTAAGGACAGTATAACATGAACTTCACACCCTGCACATAACCCAAAATAAACCTGGCATAATAGTGCTAGGTACTGCCACTGGCTGCAAAATGTGAATACATTTCCAGGGTCATATAGGGTAATCGGAGCACTGAGAAGCATTCATTTCACACTTGGGTCTTGAATTTCTTCAATGTCAGTTATGCCGTTGAGCTCGTAGTTGAGCTCAATGTTATGTGATTCACCAGCAGAGGGAGTTGCATGCAAGTTTCCTGGGGTAAGTTCATTATAATATTAACAGGTGTAAGTTCTGGGATAATTCACGTGTAAAACTAATGTAAGCAGCTGAACCCCCAGGAAATGGGAGTGCAATAACAATGTAACTGTTTAACAGCATTGCAGACTCCGGTCTTCAGCACAACCCTGGGGCACTCGACAGATAAGGCTGCAGCAAATGTTTTCTCTCTCAGTTCTTCTCAAATCTCTCCTTGGCATCTGTAACCTACATCTTTATTCTATGTTGGCAGCAGCATTGCGGCATCTGTGGCCATTGGGCAACCGCGCAGAAGAGGCAGAAGAGCAGCGAACTTCACAGAGTCCTGCTGTAAGAGTGGAAGACAAGAGACACAGGTCGCTTGGACTACGCTCATAAAGTCTGGCCGTGCTGCCTGGAGGGAGGTGGCACTGGCACTGACTGCAAACTGCCCCCACCCAGGACTACTGAGCAGCAGTGTAAGAAATGTAATGACTTGAACAGGGATGGTACATTCATCACACTCGCCCTTTCTTCGTTGCCTACCCTGGGCACCACCACACTCTTCACCCTCTTAAAGCAACACTCACATTACTAACCTGTCACATTGTACCTTGATTAAGGACACCTACTAATTCCCAAGTCTGCACTATGGCTACACACCTCCACTTACAAACAAAAACTATGTTGCACAATCCCCATATGCCTTCTTACATTCTAATATTTTCTAACCCCCACGTCTCTCACTTCACCTCTTCCCATCCTAGTTCTTTCTCTGCCAGGCGTATGCTTATATACTTATGTCACTGCAGGAGAATTGGACATAACTGTAGACAGAGGTGGGCCATTGGAGGGGCATAAAATAATTGGGACTCATACATGCTCCTTCACCCATGCCATTACCTGAAAGGATTCTTTTCTGTGAATGTTCAGCTCGGTTGCAACCATCAGGACCAGATTTTTTAAGTCAGTGCTGACTTCCGAGACAGCTGTCACAATGTCTTCAAGGATCATGGTAATCCGTTGCACGCTGCAAAAATTCACCCTGTAGAGAAGCATTATTATGCAGGCAAGGAGGAGCTGAAGAGGTTGCAAAAGTGAACTCGTTGCTGGCTATGAGCTATTCGGCTAGCCCACGTCTTTAGCAATCTACAACTTCACATTACCCACCACAACTATACCTTCACATAAAATGACTTAAATATTGCCCGCATATCTAAAATCTCCCATTCCTGCCACCTGATGAAACATACTTTCAAAACTTTGCCAGAACATTCTTTGCACACACACAGCACCTTCAATGAAATGATATTTTTAATAATCCTACATACGATTTGTGTGAATGACCATTGTTTGGTTCCATAATAGTGTTTCCCCTTGGTGACAGTGTGTGACATATGTACTCTTAACCTTAATTTTGTACTTCATCCAAGAGCTACATCAATGGTAAGAGCATGTGAGGTGGCTGGCTGCTGTGTATCTTAGAATTTAATGGCCCTCCTCCATCAGTAGCTGAATTTTGAAATGGACCTGATAGCTTGAATGAGATTAAGTGAAGCCCTCGCTCAAGCTGCTCTCCAACTGATCTCTAAGCCTGGTAAAGCTGGAAGAAATAGTAACCCAAGATCTATAGAGGGAATCTGAACATTCATGGGGGATGCACCAACTGGCCTCAGGGCCTCTGTCATACACAGTTCCTCTGCAGATATCCCTAGAGTTGCCACATGCTCCATAGTAGACCACAGTGTTGTAAATCCTTTCTGGAAAGTAGGGCATCAGCAACTATTGGACTCCACATGAGCAGCAATCGCCAGCACATTGCATGGTATGATCTGCAATTATTGCAGCCACTCTTGATACTGAGAAAGCATTTTTCTTTAACAAGCAGGTCCCATAAGAACCAGAACCACAAGCTCATCCACCAAGGCAGGACATGAGCTGGTTCTCTGGAAAGCAGGTTCCTGCTCTTTCTCAGCCGCCATGACATGCTGCTGTTCAGTCATGCCGTGTGTCTCAGCAGATCACCATCTAACTCCCTAACGTGGGATTGAGTAATACCGTGTATGTGAAGCACGGGCATGCCTCAGTTGGGTTTTCTGACACAACTAAGGAAAGAGAAGAGGCAGAGTGGTCACAATGAGACCCTTATGAAATACTTTCCCATAAAACGTTCTGTAAAAGGTGTGACATGGTAAAGCATTTCAGTAAATGCTTTGTTGGCAGTGTGTGAATAAGAGAATAGAATGAGAAGGAAGAGCAACAAAGGTTATCATGAACCCTGAGGTGATGACAGTTCTACTTCTCCATCTCCAGTATCCTCCATGGCCTCCCTTTTGAGACTGTATAGGGCTTCTCCGTTGTATGAGGCGAGGGGATGAATGATACTGGGATTCTGCTTTGCATGATCTTTCTCTGTTGTTATGGAAGACACAAAAACCATGCCAAAAATTGCTGATCACGGGAATGTGGGAAGGGAGGACCTTGAGACAATCACTATCACTAGGGGGGTAGTGCTGGACAGGCTAATGGGACTCAAGGTAGACAAGTCCCCTGGTCCTGATGAAATGCACCCCAGGGTATTAAAAGAGATGGCGGAAGTTATAGCAGATGCCTTCGTTATAATCTACCAAAATTCTCTGGACTCTGGGGAGGTACCAGCGGATTGGAAAGCAGCTAATGTAACGCCTCTGTTTAAAAAAGGGGGCAGACAAAAGCCAGGTAAATATAGGCCGGTTAGTTTAACATCTGTAGTGGGGAAAATGCTTGAAGCTATCATTAAGGAAGAAATAGCGGGACATCTAGATAGGAATAGTGCAATCAAGCAGACGCAACATGGATTCATGAAGGGGAAATCATGTGTAACTAATTTACTGGAATTCTTTGAGGATATAACGAGCGTGGTGGATAAAGGTGTACCGATGGATGTGGTGTATTTAGATTTCCAAAAGGCATTCGATAAGGTGCCACACAAAAGGTTACTGCAGAAGATAAAGGTACGCGGAGTCAGAGGAAATGTATTAGCATGGATAGAGAATTGGCTGGCTAACAGAAAGCAGAGAGTCGGGATAAATGGGTCCTTTTCGGGTTGGAAATCGGTGGTTAGTGGTGTGCCACAGGGATCGGTGCTGGGACCACTACTGTTTACAATATACATAGATGACCTGGAAAAGGGGACAGAGTAATAAAATTTGCAGATGACACAAAGATTAGATGGGAAAGCGGGTTGTATAGAGGACACAGAGAGGCTGCAAAGAGATTTAGATAGGTTAAGCAAATGGGCTAAGGTTTGGCAGATGGAATACAATGTCGGAAAATGTGAGGTCATCCACCTTGGGAAAAAAAACAGTAAAAGGGAATATTATTTGAATGGGAAGAAATTACAACATGCTGCGGTGCAGAGGGACCTGGGGGTCCTTGTGCATGAATCCCAAAAACTTAGTTTGCAGGTGTAGCAGGTAATCAGGAAGGCGAATGGAATGTTGGCCTTCATTGCGAGAGGGATGGAGTACAAAAGCAGGGAGGTCCTGCTGCAACTGTACAGGGTATTGGTGAGGCTGCACCTGGAGTACTGCGTGCAGTTTTGGTCACCTTACTTAAGGAAGGATATACTAGCCTTGGAGGGCTGATTCCGGAGATGAGGGGGTTACCTTATGATGATAGTTTGAGTAGACTGGGTCTTTACTCGTTGGAGTTCAGAAGGATGAGGGGTGATCTTATAGAAACATTTAAAATAATGAAGGGGATAGACAGGATAGAGGCAGAGAGGTTGTTTCCACTGGTCGGGTAGACTAGAACTAGGGGGCACAGCCTCAAAATATGGGGGAGCCAATTTAAAACCGAGTTGAGAAGGAATTTCTTCTCCCAAAGGGTTGTGAATCTGTGGAATTCTCTGCCCAAGGAAGCAGTTAAGGCTAGCTCATTGAATATATTCAAATCACAGATAGATAGATTTTTAACCAATAAGGGAATTAAGGGTTATGGGGAGCGGGCGGGTAAGTGGAGCTGAGTCCACGGCCAGATCAGCCGTGATTTTGTTGGGTGGCAGAGCAGGATCGAGGGAATAGATGGCCTCCTGTTTCTAATTCTTATGTTCTTATGTTCTTATTAATGTTGGGGAAGTCCAGAACCAGGGGTCACAGTCTAAGGATAAGGGGTAAGCCATTTAGGACCGAGATAAGGAGAAACTTCTTCACCCAGAGAGTGGTGAACCTGTGGAATTCTCTACCACAGAAAGTTGTTGAGGCCAATTCACTAAATATATTCAAAAAGGAGTTAGATGTAGTCCTTACTACTAGGGGGATCAAGGGGTATGGCGAGAAAGCAGGAATGGGGTACTGAAGTTGCATGTTCAGCCATGAACTCATTGAATGGCGGTGCAGGCTCGAAGGGCCGAATGGCCTACTCCTGCACCTATTTTCTATGTTTCTATGTTTCTATGATCTGTCTTTTACTGCAACCAAGAGTACAAGAAGTGAAAACTTCTAATTGGTGAGAATGCACAGCAGGTAATTCTATGAATCTCCAGCAATGAGCTGCATGCACAGTTGGGTTGGATGGCATGGGTTGGAGATCGAGCTACAACATTGTAGTTCTGATTCTCCGACCTGCACTCTCTGTGAGTGTGGCATCCTGAAACCTATGGTGGGTGGGATGGTATGCACATGCATCATGCAGCTAGGAGGATTTGTTTGGCCAGAATGGATGTAAGGTAGTGAGTGAAAGAACACTTTGCACTTTCCAGTCCTCTGTGGCTCACTGTCCAAATCCCTGAGATGGATCTTAGGAGGAACCTTCCCATAAAGGGGATTTCCCATAAAGGGGAGTTCACATATAGGGACCTCAGTCCTTTACAAATATAGCCAAACAGGGGATGATGGTGGGGTGCACAGGTGGTGCATGCAGGAGACTGCACCATCGCAAGCTCAAGGAATTTAAGTATCAGAGCAATATAGTGGTGGAAGGTTTCAAACAAAACAAATTTAAACTGAAAAGAAAGTATTACTAATGATATTCACACTTACAACCGGCATGGCAGAGTCCTCGGAGTATTGAACCTCAGGAATCCATGTTCCCCAAACTCATCCTGGGATTCCATTTCCAGTCTTTTCTGAATAGAAAATGTGTGAAGGGCACAGCATAATGCAGCAACCATGCTCAAGAGCGTACAACAGTGCTCCTCCAGATCTATCAAGGCAGGAAAACCTTGCCTAGAGAACCCCTACAGACCCTTCAGTGACCCCTCTAGTTGATGAATGGGCCTTGTACTGATTTCTGCTGGTAAGTTCGGCAGTTGAAGTGAGATCATGAGCGTGATCCTTCCCCAGATCCCTGTAATTTTTTCTCCTTCAAGTGTTTGACCATTCATCATCATCATAGCCAGTCCCTCGGATTGGAGGAAGACTTGCTTCCGCTCTTAGCATGAGTTCTTAGGTGGCTAAACAGTCCAATACGAACAGGTGCGACAGATAGTCGTTGAGGGAAGGGGTGGGCAGGGAGCCTGGTTTGCCGCACGCTCCTTCCGCTACCTGCGCTTGATTTCTGCATGCTCTCGGCGATGAGACTCGAGGTGCTCAGCGCCCTCCCGAATGCACTTCCTCCACTTAGGGCGGTCTATGGCCAGGAACTCCCAGGTGTCAGTGGGGATGTCGCACTTTATCAGGGAGGCTTTGAGGGTGTCCTTGTAACGTTTCCTCTGCCTACCTTTGGCTCGTTTGCCGTGGACGCGTTCTGAGTAGAGCGCTTGCTTTGGGAGTCTCGTGTCTGGCATGCGAACTATGTGGCCTGCCCAGCGGAGCTGATCAAGTGTGGTCAGTGCTTCAATGCTTTAGATGTTGGCCTGGACGAGGACGCTAATGTTTGTGCGTCTGTCCTCCCAGGGGATATGCAGGATCTTGCGGAGACATCGCTGGTATTTCTCCAGCGACTTGAGGTGTCTGCTGTACATGGTCCACGTCTCTGAGCCATACAGGGGGGCGGGTATTACTATGGCCCTGTAGACCATGAGCTTGATGACAGTTTTGAGGGCCTGGTCTTCAAACAGTCTTTTCCTCAGGCAGCCGAAGGCTGCACTGGCGCACTGGAGGCGGTGTTGGAATTCGTTGTCAATGCCTACTCTTGTTGATAGGAAGCTCCCGAGATCGGGGAAGTGGTCCACGTTGTCCAGGGCCATGCCGTAGATCTTGATGTCTGGGGGGCAGTGCTGTGCGGCAAGGACAGGCTGGTGGAGGACCTTTGTCTTACTAATTTTTAGCGTAAGGTCCATGCTGTCATACACCTCGGTAAATACGTCGACTATGTCCTGGAGTTCAGCTTCTGTGTGTGCACAGACGCAGGCGTCGTCCGAGTACTGTAGCTTGACGACAGAGGTTGGAATGGTCTTGGACCTGGCCTGGAGACGGCAAAAGTTGAACAGCTTCACACTGATTCTGTAGTTTAGTTCCACTCCAGCAGGGAGCTTATCAACTGTGAGGTGGAGCATGGCAGCGAGGAAGATTGAGAAGAGGGTTGGGGCGATGACGCAGCCCTGCTTGACCCCGGTCCGGACATGGATTGCGTCTGTGATGGATCCGTTGGTAAGGATCACAGCCTGCATGTCGTCGTGGAGCAGGCGGAGGATGGTAATGTACTTTTGGGGGCATCCAAAATGGAGGAGGACGCTCCATAGACCCTCGCGGTTGACAGTGTCAAAGGCCTTTGTAAGGTCGAAGAAGGCCATGTATAAGGTCTGGCGCTGTTCCTTGCATTTTTCCTGCAGCTGTCGTGCTGCAAAAATCATGTCCGTTGTGCCCCGAAGGGAACGAAATCCGCACTGTGACTCCGGCAGGAGCTCCTCGGCCACAGGGAGAATTCGGTTGAGGTAAACTATAGCGACGACTTTCACAGTGGTTGATAGCAGGGAGATTCCTCTGTAGTTGCCGCAGTCGGACTTGTCCCCTTTTTTAAAGGTGGTCACAATCACTGCATCTCTAAGATCTCCCGGCATGCTCTCCTCCCTCCAGATGAGAGAGATGAGGTCGTGTATTTGCGCCAGTAGTGCCTCTCCACCATACTTCAGTGCCTCAGCAGGAATTCCATCCGCTCCCGTCGCCTTGTTGTTTTTTAGCTGTCTTATGGCCTTTTCTACCTCGTGCAGTGTTGGGGTCTCACTGAGGTGGTGACCATGTACACCATTTGTCTCCTAAAAATCACCTCGATACTTCACTGTCTTTAATGAATGGAGCTGGGAGACTGGATTTCTTTATAACAAAAGCATTGCAAGCCTTGCAAATTTAGCATTGACTTGCAGGACTTGTAGCTGATCAAGAAAAATAAATTCAAGGCTGTGGTGATTCATCTCAGAGGGATTCCCTCTGCGACATCCATGTCCCCCAGTGCAAAGCAGTACTTTGACTAAAACTAGCAGCAAAAGTCCTGAGTGAACCTCCAAAGCACTAAAGAGATTGATATTTCAGCAAATAACATCAACCTTCAGTTGCAGCCTACCCTTTACTGTGGACAATGTTGTGATATCAAAATATAGTTAAATTAATAAATTTACTCGGTGCTTCTAAAACTACAGTAGCAGCACACAAAATGGTGTCCTCAATGTCATAACTGCCTCAGGTATAGCTTCCTGCAGCTCTTAATGTCATTTATTTTGTGCTGGTAGTTATTTGGAGTGAAGTTGGGGGAAATGGGTAGGAGGCATTAGCCATTTCCTTTTGACCCCATTTAAATGCGATAGATCAGGCCTTAAAGGATAATTCTGGTGCAGTTTTGTAGCAGCAGATTAAAGGAGGTTCTACACTCCAAATTTGCACCAAAACGGGTGGTAATTCAGAGGAGAATCCACCCATACATTTTTTATAAAAAAGAAAGACTTGGATTTATATAGTGCCTTTCACGACCACCAGATGTCTCAAAGTGCTTTACAGCTAATGAAGTACTTTTGGAGTGCAGTCACTGTGGTAATGTGGGAAACGCAGCAGCCAATTTGTGTACAAGTAAGCTTCCACAATAGCAATGTGATAATGACCAAATAATCTGTTTTTTTGTTATGTTAATTGAGGGATAAATATTGGCCAGGATACCGGGATAACTCCCCTGCTCTTCTTTGAAATAGTGCCATGGGATCTTTTATGTCCACTTGAGAAAGCAGACAGGGCCTCGGTTTAACGTCTCATCTGAAAGATATAAGAAATAGGAGCAGAAGTAGGCCATTTGGCCCCTGGAGCCTGCTCCACCATTCAATAAGATCATGGCTGATCTGGTCTTGGCCTCAACTCCACTTCCCTGCCCGCTCCCCATAATCTTTGATTCCCTTATCGTTCAAGACGGCACCTCGGACAGTGGAGTGTCAGCCTAGATTTTTTTGTGCTCAAGACCCTGGAGTGGGACTTGAACCCACAGCCTTCTGATTCAGAGGCGAGTCTGCTACCCACTGAGCCACGGCTGACAAAAATAGGTCCCACTGACAGAATTACCTGTTTTCTATAACAAGATATTCTTAGATAAAATATTATTGCTAACTTTATGTTCCAAAATTCTTGTATGCTTTTATTTTATTTAAAATGTAATCATAGAATAGTACAACATGGAAGGAGGCCATTCGGCCCATCGAGTCTGTGCCGGCTCTTTCGAAGAGCAATCCATTCAGTCCCACTCCCTGCTCCTTCCCCAGATCCCTATCATTTTTTCTCCTTCAAGTGTTTGACCATTAACATGCTTTTTTAAATCATCATCATAAGCAGTCCCTCGAATCGAGGATAATAAGCAGAATTTGGTAAATTATTCAAGCTAAAAGTCAGGTGACAGGTGACGAAGTTCAAGAACAGCTAAAATTAGATATCAAATCATTTCAATATTTGTTCAGTTGGCAGCAGCAGTGACTCATAATAAAGGAGCTGACGGGTACCATTCAAACCCTGACACTTTAACTATTGCAGTTGGTTCACCTACCACTGGATGGCACCAACATAAAGCGATAAATCTAAAATCCAGCTGAAAATGTATCAGTCCAAAAAGAATCAGATTGCTGGTTACTGGTCATCTAACTATCACCTTTGTTCTGACTTGTAACACTCAGTAGTTAACTACATCCCACATCTCTGAAGAAGATTACAATCTTGTTTTTTTTGTCCTTCCAAATGTTTCCCCTCTTCTGAAGGTGCTAGCATGATGCTCCAGTCATCGCAGGCTTGATGGACCAGCTGGTCTTTTCCTGTTGTATGTTTGTAAAGGGACAATGTAACTCCACGTCTTGTTATCATGGGATGCACGATGCATGCTCTCATGTGGGGTAATATTTTTTTTATTCATTCCTGGGATGTGGGCATCGCTGGCAAGGCCAGCATTTATTGCCCATCAGTGTGAAGACGGGATTTTATCTCCATAAGGACCGTGTGGTGGTCACTGCTACCACTGCTGTCATGAACAGGTGCATCTGCGACAGGTAGATTTGTGAGGACCAGGTCAAGTAGGTTTTTCCCTCATGTTGGTTCTCTCACCACCTGCTGCAGGCCCAGTCTGGCAGCTATGTCCTTCAGGACTCGGCCAGCTCAGTCAGTATTGGTGCTACCGAGCCACTCTTGGTGATGGACATTGAAGTCCCCCACCCAGAGTACATTCTGTGCCCTTGTACCCTCAGGTCTTCTTCCAAGTGGTGTTCAACATGGAGGAGTTCTGATTCATCAGCTGAGGGAGAGTGGTAAGTGGTAATCAGCAGGAGGTTTTCTTACCTAGGCTTGACCTGAAGCTATGAGACTTAATGGGGTCCAGAGTCAATACTGAGGACTCTCCAGTGGGACAGGACATACCCAGGGATGGTGATGCAGGAATCTGGGACATTGTTTGTGAGTATGACTATGTCGGGCTGTTGCTTGACTAGTCTGTGGGACAGTTTATCCTGAAGTTGCAGTCAGTTTCAAACGGGTAATAAAATCGCCGTTATTACCCACCGCAAATTTCTGGCCCTTTGTCTTCTCTCCCTCCAAAGGAAAAGATCGCCCACAATCAGCAGCACAGAAACTGAATTATGAAGCAGCAGCTACACTGAAAGCCCTGAGCGCACATTAGGAGGCACTGCAAGCAAACAGGAGAGGGTGAGGTTAGAGGCAAGGTGGCAACAGAAGGTTGATAAAAGCTGGGAAATGCTCATCATAGGTGGTATCAGCTTTATGTGCTTTCTCAAAGTAGTGCAATACCCTGACACTGATTCACTATTTCTCCAAAGGGGAATGTCGCTATGTGCACACCTAAACAAGCTCTTCCGTATTTTATATTTTGCAGGAAGAGTCCAGCCATGGCAAATGGGGAATCTGCTGCCTGTGTACCCTCCTCAGACTGTAGGGAGGAGGTCCTTCTACCCTCCTTCATCATCACCCTCAGCTTCCGGATGCAGCAGGTCTTTCTTCATTACGCTGTTATGCAATTTGAAGTTGTGAAGCTTGCTGAATATTCACTGAAATAAATGAAGGGTTACCAGTAATATGCAGACCTGATCAAATAAGCCATCAGCCTCGCATTCCCCAATTCCCTGGGTCGCTAATCTCCAGGGTTTGTCAGGGCTACAATGTCAGGGACTCTTCTTCCCGATCTTGCTCCTTTTCCTGGTGTTATGTGCTATTTTGTCCTGCAGAAAGAGAGGGTGAGTGTAAGTGAATGGCTGTTAAAAAGGTAAATGGGAATGTGTAGAACTGGTGCTTTCAGTACAACTGCTGCGAGCTGGAGAAGATGCAAGATGGAATGAGGATGGGGAGGTGATGAATGTTAAGCTAAGTATGTGGAATGTGAACTGAGGAACGAGTGCTGGGAGGAGTTAGTGGTTGTGCAAGTGCTAGGATTTGGGAAGGAAATGGTGTTAGTGTGTGGGGTGAAGAGAGCAAAAGAAGAAGAAAGAAGACTTGGATTTATATAGCGCCTTTCACAACCACCGGACGTCTCAAAGTGCTTTACAGCCAATGAAGTACTTTTGGAGTGTAATCACTGTTGTAATGTGAGAAACGCGGCAGTCAACTTGCGCACAGCAAGCTCCCACAAATAGCAATGTGATAATGACCAGATAATGTTTTTGTTATACTATTTAAGAGCTAAATATTGGTCGGACACTGGAGATAACTCCCTTGCTCTTCTTCGAAATAGTGCCATGGGATCTTTTATGTCCACCTGAGAGCAGATGGGGCCTCGGTTTAACATCTCATCTGAAAGACGGCACCTCTGAGTGTGCAGCACTCCCTCAGCACTGCACTCGAGTGTCAGCCTAGATTTAAGTGCTCAAGTTCCTGGAGTGGGATTTGAACCCACAACTGGTACACTCATAATAAAGGATGAAACTGAGTACTGTGTACAATGAGCAAGTGTGACCTTGGCTCCTTTAATAAGACTCCAGAGTACAGGTACCTCGTGGGTGGCCTGTTTATATATTGTGCTCCCAAGGGATGCTGGGATCCCTTGGGACTCCAACAAGTGGGCCCGCTGGTGGTCGGGTGTCATGCAGGTTACAAAGGGTTAAATACATAATACATAACATCACTCCCCCGTGAAGTCAACAGTACACTTATTTACAAGGTGAGACGATCTGGGGCTTTGTGCTCCCTGGTCGATCGTCTCGGTACAAATGCTGGTGTGGGTGGGTTGGTCAGTTCTTCACTGGGCTGTTGGGCAGCCGGCCTTGCTGGGCTGCTGGGGATGATGAGTCCGGCATCATGGTCAACCATGATGTCAGTTGCCACTTGTGTGTGTGTGTTGGAGGGTCAAAGTTGGGTGGTGTCCTCTTCGGGTTGTTCGTAGCTGTTGGTGAACCGTAATTTGATTTGGTCCAAATGTTTTCTGTGCGTTTGTCCATTGGACAGTTTGACCTGAAACACCCTACTCCCCTTTTTGGCTGTGACTGTGCCAGCGAGCCATTTTGGACCATGTCCATAATTGAGCACAAACACGGGATCATTGATCTCAATATCACGTGACAAATTTGCACGGTCATGGTACTCATTTTGTTGATGCCGCTTGCCTTCCACGTGATCATGGAGATCAGGGTGGACAAGAGCCTTGTTTTGAGCGCCCTTTTCATGAGCAGCTCGGCTGGGGGAACCCCGGTGAGTGAGTGGGGTCTGGTGCGGTAGCTGAGCAGCACTCGGGACAGCCGGGTCTGCAGGGAGCCTTCCGACATACATTTCAAGCTTTGTTTGATGGTCTGACCTGCCCCTTCTGCCTGGATGCGGGCTTGAACGGAGCAGATGTGATGTGTTTGATCCCATTGCGGGTCATGAATTCCTTGGATTCAGCACTGGTGAAGCACGGCCCATTGTCGCTGGCTAGGACATCAGGCAAGCCGTGCATGGCAAACATGGTTTGTAGGCTTTCAATAGTGGCTGTGAACGTGCTTACTGACATTATTGCACATTCAATCCATTTTGAGTAAGCGTCCACGACAACCAAAAATATTTTGCATAGTCTACGTGGATCCTCGACCACGGTTTGGAGGGCCACGACCACAAACTTAGCGGTGCCTCTCCGGGTGCATTGCTCAGCTAAGAGCAAGTGTTGCACTAGACATGCATGACTCTAAATCTGAGTCGGTGCCGGGCCACCACACATGGGATCTGGCTATGGCTTTCATCATTACGATGCCTTTGGGTGCTGTGCAGTTCACATATGAACGTATCTCTGCCTTTCTTGGGCAAGACCACGCGATTGCCCCACAATAGACAGTCCGCCTGCAGGGACAACTCGTCTTTGCGTCTGTGGAATGACTTAATTGACTCCTGCATCTCCGCTGGGACACCGGACCAGCTCTCATGGAGGACACAGTTTTTTACCAAAGACAGTGAAGGATCCTGGCTGGTCCAGGTCCTGATCTGTCGGGCTGTAACGGGGGACTTCTCGTTCTCGAATGCCTCCATGACCATGAGCAAGTCCACTGGCTGTGCCATTTCCACCCCAATGGTGGGCAATGGCAGCCGACTGAGAGCATCTGCGCAGTTCCCTGTGCCCAGTCTGTGGCGGATTACATAGTTGTATGCCGACAGCGTGAGCGCCCATCTTTGGATGCGGGCAGAGGCATTGCTATTAATCCCTTTGCTCTCAGACAACAGTGATATGAGCGGTTTGTGGTCAGTTTCAAGCTCAAACTTGAGGCCAAATAAGTACTGGTGCATATTTTTTACCCCGTAGACGCACGCCAGAGCCTCTTTTTCAATCATGCTGAAGGCCCTTTCAGCCTTGGACAAACTCCTGGATGCATAAGCGACCGGTTACAAAATCCCGGATTCATTAGTCTGTTGTAACACACACCCGACCCCGTATGATGACGCATTGCAAGCTAGTACTAATTGTTTATGAGGGTTATACAGGACAAGCAGTTTGTTTGAACACAACAGATTTCTGGCTTTCTTAAAGGCAGCCTCTTTTGAATTCCCCCATACCCAGTCGTCTCCCTTGCGCAGTAGCGCATGTAGGGGTTCTAGCAGGGTGCTTAACCCAGGTAGGAAATTACCGAAATAATTAAGGAGTCCCAGGAACGACTGCAGTTCTGACACATTCTGTGGTCGCGACGCATTCTTGATGGCCTCCGTCTTGGCATCAGTGGGTCTGATGCCGTCTGCTGCGATTTTTCTTCCCAAGAACTCGACGTCCTGTGCCAGGAGAATACACTTCGAGCATTTCAACCTGAGTCCCACGCGATCCAACCGACTAAGAACCTCTTCCAGATTCTTTGTGTGCTCCATGGTATCCCGAGCTGTAACCAATATGTCGTCGTGGAAAACCACTGTGCAAAGAACCGACTTTAGCAGGCTCTCCATGTTCCATTGGAAGATTGCCGCGGCCGACCGAATCCCGAACGGGCACCAGTTGTAGATAAACAGACCTTTGTGCTTGTTGATGCAGGTGAGGTCTTTCGAAGACTCCTCCAGCTCCTGCGTCATGTAGGCTGAGGTCAGGTCCAGCTTGGTGAACGTCTTCCCTCCAGCCAGGGTCGCGAATAGGTCATCTGCTTTGGGTAGCGAATATTGGTCCTGCAGCGAAAAACAGTTAATTGTTACTTTACAGTCCCCGCAAATTCTAACCGTGCCATCCTCCTTAAGTACCGGGACAATCGGACTGGCCCAGTCATTGAATTTCACCGACGCGATGATGCCTTCCCGCTGCAGCCTGTCCAGCTCAATTTCCACTTTTTCACACATCATGTACTGTACCGCCTGTGCCTTGTGGTGGATGGGTCGCCTACCGGGAACCAAATGGATCTGCACTTACGCCCCCGGAAGCTTCCAATGCCTGGCTCGAACAACGATGGGAACTTGCTGAGAACCTGGGTACATGAGGCATCGTCGACGGACGAAAGCGCTCGGATGTCATCCCAGTTCCAGCGGATTTTTCCCAGCCAGCTTCTGCCAAACAACATGGGGCCATCCCCTGGCACAATCCACAGCAGGAGTTTGTGTACTGCTCCGTCATAGGAGACTTTGATTTCAGCACTACCAATTACAGGGATTAGTTCCTTGGTGTAAGTCCTTAGTTTGGTGTGAATGGGGCTGAGCTTGGGCCTGTGTGCCTTTGTGCCCATTATGGACTGACTTACAGTTCCATACATACTGGAATACCATTCAGTTCAACGTTCAACATTATTGGTGGACATTTCGTAGTGAATATGTGTACCCTGTACATGTCTGCCTCCTCCGTACGAGTCTCCAATTCAGCCTGATCCACAGTGGATCGATCTTCCTCTGCAACGTGGTGATTTGCAGGGTTTGCAACTTGCCTGCACATTCATTGGAGGTGTCCTATTGTTCTGCAACCATTGCACGCATAGTGCTTAAAGCGACAATGATGGGGCCGATGATCACCTCCGTAGCGCCAACAAGGTGTTAACTGCCTCGCATTAACGATTGATGGCGGACTCTGGGTCAATTGAGGTCGGGCCACAGCAGCCGACGTGTACGTTCTGCCATGTACATTTCTACTCGAGACCGACGTTACGTTATGCACAGTACTGGCTGAAACTTCTTTACTCTGCGAAATCTGTTTGGTGTTGTCGCTGGTGGACATAAATGTCTGGGCTATCGTTATGGCTTTACTTTGATTCGGAGTTTCTACAGTCAAGTTTGCGAAGGATTGTCTCATGTTTGGTGTTGTCGCTGGTGGACATAAATGTCTGGGCTATCGTTATGGCTTTACTTTGATTCGGAGTTTCTACAGTCAAGTTTGCGAAGGATTGTCTCATGTCCAATGCCCAGTACAAAAAAGTTCTAGGAATCCCTCAAACTCTTGTGAGGCGCCTTAGTTCGGCGTCATAGCTCGCCACTTCCTGGACCTCCGATCGTTGACACGTGTAGAACCGATATCTCGCCATCAAAACGCTTTCCTTAGGATTTAGGTGCTCCCGGACCAGCGTACACAATTCTTCTCGGATTTCTCTGTCGGTTTTGCCGGGGACAGGAGATTCTTCATTAGGCCATAGGTTGTTGCCCCACAGACAGTTAGGAGGATCGCCCTTCATTTAGTAGCATTCTCGTCCTCTTCCAGCTCATTGGCCACGAAGTATTGGTCAGGTCTCTCCACGAAGGCCTCCCAGTCGTCCCCTTCTGAGAACTTCTCCGGGATACCGACTGTTCTTTGCATTTTCACACGGTTGTTTGTTACCTCGTCGCCAATTGGTACACTCATAATAAAGGATGAAACTGAGTACTGTGTACAATGAGCAAGTGTGACCTTAGTTCCTTTAATAAGACTCCAGAGTGCAGGTACCTCTTGGGATCCCTTGGGACTCCAATAGGTGGGCCCTCTGGTGGTCAGGTTTCATGCAGGTTACACAGGGTTAAATACATTACAACAACCTTCTGACTCAGCGGTGAGTGTGCTACCCACTGAGCCACAGCTAACACTGTGAGCTGAGAGTGATTTGGAATGAGGAAGAGAGATGTTGCTATGTACTCTTGTGATTGTATGTTGAAGGAAGTTATGGAGGGGAGGGAATTGTTCAGAGAGGTGGGGAGGGGGTGAAAGGAGTGGTTGTTTCTGAGTCACCTCTGTCCAAGCCTGCTGGAAAGTTGCCTTAGGTGCTCTGCTGGTGCTTGGGACAACACCTCCCTCTTTGCCCATACCTCCTCCAGGGAGCCAGCAGAAAATTTCGTGGCAACCCTGTGACTCATTCTCCTAATGATCCTTCTTCCATCAGTATGACAACTAAATCTGGCATAAGGGAATACAACTTCTCATTTCTATTTTAAATGTGCCTCAGGAGGCCGACCAGAAATTGCGCAGAGAAAACGGGCGGGCTGCCCATTTCCCAACGCAATCATGTAGCTTGCCCGTCAGTCATGTTGAAATAAGGCACGGGAATTAAAATCGGCTGGGTCTCACATCGATGACGTCATGGGGCTCTAGTTCAAGCATGTGAAGACCGGGAGGGGGCAGAAACGGAATCCAGCAAGGGTGGGAAATGGAGGCCGGGAATGGGGAAACAGGCCGGGGTGGGAGATCGGAAGCCGGGGTGGCAGGGAAGGGGGTTCCGGGGGGGAAATCAGGCGGGGTGTATAACATGCGGCTTATCCATTCCTGTTTGCAGTACACTCCCGCTGAAGTTGAATTTCACCCCACCATTTTTGCATTAGAGACTGATAATAAATTTCTAATGAAGAAAGTTACCAAATAATTAGCTGTGAAAAGTTAAGAAAATGAAAGGTAAATTTACTTATTGGCCACAAAGGAGAAAAATCAGCCAGGATTCACGATCCAGTGACCTGTGCAGGAAGCTGCCTGGGTCTGCACATAATGCTGCAATGCTCCTTATGGTCAGATGGACTCATTATCTGGGCTTCTGTATTAAAATTAGCCATCTGGGTAAGGTACTGGAAGGTAGCCAGCAGACAAGGGACCAGCCAGGAGTCAGAAGAAGGGAGAAAAGGGGACAGGCCTAAAAGTGTTTTGGTAAATATGCAATGCACTCTGAGGCTGACAAGAAAATAAAAAATACATAAAAGTGTGTCGGAAAAAAAAAACTTCAGTGATAAAATATTTTTCTCACTGTTGTCATGGCTATATCCCACATAATAACCCCAGGAACATTAAGCTGATTCCTGTCTGTTCTCACCTTTCTGTTTATAAATTGTCACAGCTAAAAAGCCCGATGACAGCTACCATATGGCAACTGTGAGCTGAACGACATTTGTTTTGACAGAACTAATGAGCGTCTAATTCCTAATAAACCTCAACGATTAGCCACCATATAAAATGTTATCGGTTCATGTGTTCATGTTGAAAACTTGATCCCAATACCAATTTGTCGGTAACATGTTGTTATTAAATATATATATATATCTAATTGTATAATATGTGTAAAATTTCCCAGTAATCCATTGTAGACTTTGTCACAGTAAACCTTAATTGATGTTACATAGGAGCATCCCAGCAAAAACTGACAACACAACAATATAGGATGCTCCCCTGATAGTTTAATTGGTAAATACACTGTTTGGGGCTGTACTAAGTCATATAGACCAGGGGCTAGATTTTACACTTTTGTGCAGATCGCCTAAAAATGGGCGTTAATCCTGGCATGGGTGGTAAAAATGGGTTTTCAGATCGCCGGCTTGTCGCCCATTTTCAAAGCCATTTTAAAAATTGTGCATTACCGCGAGCGATCTGAAATGGTTGTTAGCGTTAAATCTCTCTGACCTTCTGCCGTAAAGTGTGGCCATTCTTAGCAACGGCATGGCAACGCTCGATACCCACAATTCAGGAGGTCAAGGGTCATCATTACATGCACATAAAAGGAGACAGAGAGAGAGGGAGCTGAAATGGAGTGAAGGCGTGTGTGGGTGTGGTGTGGCTGCTTTGGGAGTAAGGAGGGAAAGTTTCGAACTTTATTGCAAATTGTGCCAAAAAATTAGCTGTTACCAGCCAGGTATTTTCCCGAATTTGATGCCTATAATGGAGGGAGAGGAGGAGGCGACACTGTGGAGACTGACGCTGGCGAGAGCAGTGAGCTGGGAGAGGAACACATTGGAGGATGCAAAAGAGCGAGGAGGTTCTCGGACGAGGCTAATCCCTCCCTCATGTAGGAGGTCCAGGCATGCTGGGGTGATTTGACACAGGGAGGGCGTTGGAAGCACATCCCAAAGGCCTACCAGAAGATATGGGCCTAGATAGCAGAGGTGGTCTCGTCGGCGACCAACAAGGTGCGTGAGGGCAACCAGTGCCACAAGCGATGGAACGACCTTGTCAGATCTGCAAGAGTAAGTATTATATTTATTTACACGTACTTATGTATTTATATAATTTGATTTGTAAGCGTCACGAGTGACTATCACCAGATGTGAGGACTTTCACTTTTACCGGGAATGTTGTACTCAAAGCCTGCGGTGACGGTGCATGTCTTTAGGTAAAGAATGATAATTCTCATAATAATCATGATTACATCTGTGAGTTATGTGTTGTATCAGTCTCTGTGACAGTACATAGCAATGATATCACGCAATGACCTTATGCCATGTCGTCCTGTTACCTTTTACAGAAGAAGCTATCAACGATGAGGTCCGTGCAGAGTCCAGTCTGCAGCGACATCACTGAGATGGAGGAGTGTGTGCTCGCACTCGTGGGGAGGCACCCCCGGACGGCCACGCAGGCAGCTGCAGATCCTGAAGTGATGCCACGTGAGTAAAGTATACACCATTGCGTGATGTAAAGTCAATAGATGCCACACCCACTCATATCCGAACATATATGATAGGTGATTTCTAAAATTGTCCTCTAAATAATGCTGGCCTTATGAGAATCATTGCAATGCAGAATGTGTTGATGGTCATGAAATGTGATGTCTGTGATGATTTTGAGAGCGGTGGTGCTTTTGTTGTACATATGCTATGTGCAGCGCTGGAATCACCTTGTCACCCTAGCACCCCCTACTCCTCTAATAACCTCATTTGTGTTTTGCAGCTCAGCCAGCAGCGCGTCCCAGGCAAGACCACAGAGGCCAGAAGGTGGGGGCACGGGGCTGGACTCGGTGGACGATCCAACATCTGATGCTGAGGAGCCCGTCAATCAGCTGGGTCTGTTCTCCACGGATGAGAGTGCGGACTTTGAGGATCCTGCATCACCACGCTCCAGAAGGCATTCCACCCCAAGACCATCTAGTGCTCCTCCGGTTATTCGCACCTCCACTCTGGAGGTACCGGGCCCAAGCACCTTGCCACAAAGCACCCCAGGTGTCCCCAGGACGATGCTGGCCCCGCGGAGGTTTCGTGGACGTGGCAGGTCTGGTCCACGAGCACCACATGAGAGTGGAGAGATGGTACAGTTGTCCAGGAGGACTGTAGACATAGATGACCAGATCCTAAATGCATTGGGGGGGCATATCCCAACAGCTGGCCAGCATCTCCGGCACCATGATGGAGTACGTTACGCAGATGGCGGAGGCCCTGGAGACAATAGCCAGGAACACTGGTGGCAAGGCCTCCCAGTGGTCCCGGAGCATGGCACTCCACCCCTAGGTTCCGCACCTCCAGTGCCAATGACACGAGAGGCAGGAGCAAGATCCAAGAATGTTCTCACCTCAGTACCCTCCACTCCCGTACCCATGCAACCACCGGCTCTGGCTTCATCCCCCAGAATGAGGCACCACCTGAGGAGCTCCTCGGTCAGGCGGCGTGGGATGAGGAGGGGAAGGGGTAGAGCTGGGGAGAAGAAGGGGAGGGGGGAAGGAAAGTGAGGTGCATGTCCGCAGGTGATGGCTTTGTTATATCTCCATCTGGGTGTATGCAATTTGTTGTAATGTATGGGAGGAGAGGGCCACCCTGTTGGTTTGCATTTGGGTTCTGTGTTGCTGGACATGTTGAACATTTGATTGATGTCAATGTTCGAAAAAGTGGGGTGGGGGTGGGATGTTTTTGCCCGTGATACTTATGATTTCAGACCAATGGTCGTATTAAATGTTTTTTATTCAACATAATCTTGTTGCACGTTGTCTCAGATAGCTGGACCGTTACACACTGGTGAATCCTTAACATGAAAAGGTTAAATAAAACTTAACTTGAATCAACGTAAACTTTAACTAGCACCAAAGTAATGCCCACCATTGATGTCTGAGCTGCACACACACAGCAGTGTGTCAGCATTGTCAATAACAACAACATTCTTTCAGGCAAATCGCTCATTTATGAGCTCCTAACGTAAGAGTCTTGCAGCTATGTAGCCACCATAGGCCCGTTCCTGTGGTCTGGAGGGGGCAGTGGGCATGGTTACATAGTCAGCCTGATTGTCTGGTCCTAGCTCAACGTCTAGCCCTTTGTCCTCCTCTTCCTCTCTCTCCTGAGGTGGACCATCAGTCCCTTCTGGCAATTCTTGTCCCCTCCTGATAGCCAGGTTGTGCAGCATGGAGCACACAACCACGAATTGAGCTACCTGCTCAAGGTTATTTGTAGCTCCCCTCCTGAGTGCTCCAGGCATCTAAAGCGCTGCTTAAGCACACTAATTGTTTTCTGGACCACATTGCGAGTGGCTCTGTGGCTCTCGTTGTATCACTTCTCGCAGGGGGGGTCATCAGCCAGGTGGTTAGGTCATATCGTTTGTCACCAAGCATCCAGCATTGTCCTTGTGGCTGACTGGTAAACATGTCAGAGACAGCGCTCTCACACAGGATGTGAGCCTCATCGAAGCTGCCCAGACAATTGGCATTCACTGCCATTATGATTTGGTTGTGGACGACAACTAGTTGGACCTTCAGGGAGTGAAATCCTTTTCTGTTGTGAAAAACCTCTGGGTTCTGAGAAGTGCCCGCATGGCGATGTGAGTGTACTGTATTGCTCCCTGCATCTTGGGGAACTTAGGAATACGGTAGAATGCTCCAGCCCTGTCAGTCTGAGCCTCCGTGGTCATAGGGAAGCTGATAAAGTCCATCCTACGCGCGTACAGGGCCTCCGTGACCTGTCTAATGCAGCGATGTGTGGCATGGTGAGACAGAGGGGAAATCTCAACCGTGGAGGCCTGAAAGGAACCGGACATGTAGATCGACAGTGCAGCGTTGACCTTGACCTCAACGGATAGTGATGCCCTGAAGGTGCTGGCAGGCTGCAGATCTGCCTTGATGAACTGGCATATTTCACTGATAACCACTTTGTGGAAGCGTAGTCTCCGAAGGCAGGTGTTCTCGGATAAGTTGAGGTAAGACCGCTTCTACCTGTAAGTGCGGGGTGTGTATGGTCTGGACCTCCTCCTCAGTCTGGCACATTTTAAATTGGGCACATAATGCTGTGCATTAGACTTTGTGCCATTTGCTCTCTGCAGCATCTGCGCAGTAATCGATGCAGTCTGAGAAATGGCTGGCCCCATTCCAATAAAAGTATAATGCCGATTGTTCACAAGCAATAAATTTCCACACTAAAAGACACATACAGTAAAACCCAATCGTACACAGTATGAAAAGATGCCTGTTCAGGTGGTCACTTCACCTGAGAAGAACTCCAGAGTCAACCCAAACTCCCCCAAAGTTGAAGCAGCCTTTTCAATGAAGCAACCTGCGATTTGCAAAATGGCGTTCACACCGCTGTGATTAGTTCAGAACAGTCTAACTTTTTCATAACGGTGTTTTGGGCGAGCGATATTGTGGGCCAGATGTGTGTGAGGTGCTGAAAGTGACGCTGGGCGATATACTGGGCGCTAGTTTCGGCAAATGTGATCTTCACAACAAAAAAAAGTAGGCGGTCGGTATTATTGATTCTCGGCGTTAATTACGTGCCGAAAGTAACGCTGGGCGATATTATGGGCGTTGGTTTCGCCCATTGTGATGATTCCGCCCAAAAAAAGTGGGTGGGTGGTATTATTTTCTCCCGGCGTTACGTACATGGCGAAAGTAACACTCGATGATAAGTGTCCGAAAAATGGGCGACAGTATCCATTTTGTGGCTAAATGGGCGATATCTGGGCGTTACGCCTCATTTCTGTGTTAAAATGGACGTTAAGTGAGCGTTATGCATGGCAAAAATAATGGAAAATCAAGCCCCAGAAGTTTTCAGATTGAATCCCAAACATATGCTCCAGGATTGCTGCTATATCCAATGATTCCTGCTGGAAAATGCACATGAATGGAATAGGTTTAGCTGAGATGTGTTCTATGGTTGAATAATCTGTTTAAACTCATGGTACAAGCTTGTCCATGAAAAATGATTAATCGGGCAAGGAATTAGAGGGCTTCTGCCACCTGTGGAGCCATAGCCCAGTAAAGAGTCAGTGGGGCTGAAATTGCGCTTTTTAGCTTTTTTTCGAGCGGCTTCAAAGTCGGTCATAATGGAGGCGGAAGTGCGTCAGAGAGCGGAAGTTCGTTAAGTAGAGGGGCAGAAGTGGGAGGCGAGCGGAGCGTCCGCCGCTGTCAGTCATTAGTGTAGCGCTGATGATGTCATGACGCTGGCAGTCACCACGTCTCTCCCTGTCACTCAAAGGGGAGAGCCGCTGCGAGCTCTGCGATTCTTTAAGTTAGGTCCACTGGGCCACCAGGGAGGGTTTCGGCCGAGCCAGCGGCCTGGCACCCAAGAGGTTGTTGGCGGCCCAGCCTAACCCGGGGTTATAGTTGTCGGTCTGACCTGGCAGTCGGCCGACAAAAAGAAATAAGATGGCGGCCACAGCAGTAGGTCCTCCCTTTAATGGCAGCCGCACCGCCATTTTACAAGCACTGCAAGCTATCAGTGGCACCGAGCAGCGAGAGCAAGATTTTCAGCCCGGAATTTCACTTTCGTGGGGTGAGTGCTCTGATGACGCACTTAGGACGGGTCAGCAGCAGCGGGGCGGTAGTGGGGGGAGCGGGTCACCGCCGGGATACCGCTGGAGGGCAATTTTCAAAATAGCGGCCATTCCACTCCGGTGTGTGGCCACTGATTTCTGACGGTAACAGGCCTTAAGGGAAGGGGCAATTTCGGCCCCAGCGTCTTCAGGAAAGGAGGTGACATGGTGAGCAAGAAAGATTCACTTAACCGTATAACCTATCCCATTCACATGCCAGTATTATTTTGAGCATCATAAACAGTCACGTATAACTATAAATAAATAAAACATGCATTTTTCTAAATTAATTAATTGCATTGAATTGAAGCATGTTTTGCATTCCACTTAAGCTATACCCTCAATACATAACTAAGCACTTGTCATGTGATTCAGAAAGTACTGCGCTACATTTATGACAACCTGAAGTCTCATGGGTAATCTGTTAATGGTGGTTCAGTGGAAACGTTTAGGAAACATAATGTGTGCGACTTGTCTTAGAATTTGTTTTTTTTAAACTATATTTAGATGCATGTTGAGATTCTGATCAGTGACTGTTAGATGACAGATAAGTCTAAAGGAGGGTTCTTATTAGCAAAAAACTGTCAAAAAAAACAAAATCCTGACACATTGCTTGACCTCAGAGCTATTTATTCTGTCTGAGATGTGGCTGTGAAGTCAGGAAAGTCAAAGGCATCAACTAAATATATCAATTTAAAATTGTGCTAAATAAAGAGAAAACTGTGCCGCTGTGTGATCTCTAAGCAATCATGAATTTCGAGACGGATGTTTATTAAGTTTATCTAAGCAGGGTCCCTTCTCATACTCAGCTTCACCTCATGGTAAGGCAGTTCCTGGTGAGCCACAGTAAATGCAGATCCTCTCACTCATATTGCCTAATTTTAGAATAACTGACTGCTTTAAAGGGCTTTTATTATTGTACTGTACTGAAGTGTGACAATTTTGGCCTTTTTTATGGAATCATTTTCTCTATCGAAGGTCGAACAACAGTTCCCATAATATGTTTGAACCAAAGATAAAAAGCATAACAATACGTTGCAAGCCAGGTTAACTCAGGATCAATTACTGTAAAAATCTAGAGGGGAATCTAGAAGAAAAGTCATGATTTCAAAGAGAGCAGAAAATTAAGGCAGGAATATCACCCGGTCTTACTATGGGCACAATGGGTACATATGTGCGTTGAGATTAGATTTTCTGACAAGCAGCACTGATTTAGGCAAGCTGCGACCAGGGAATGGTGTGAATTTTAATTTTGCTGGCTCTCTGCTGGATTCACTTAGTGTGCTACTTTCTAGCTGGTCTTTTAGGCCAGTGTAGAATGTCTGTAACTAATTTCATGACAATGAACTGTGATTCTTTTTCCCAGGTATTATGTACTGACACTTAGCCCATCCATATGAAATGGGGTTAAAGGCCAGTAACATTCTGGGTGTTCAGGAAGTATATTCAGGAATTCCCTGCCCACATTGAACCATGGCAGTCCCATGACCGTAAGGAATGCAGCAGTTCAAGAAGAGGCCCACCAGCGCCATCTGAGTCAACTCGGGATGGATGATAAATGTAGCCTTACCAGCGCCGCTCAAATTCTGAGAACATAGTTTTTTTAAATGCTGTACTACTGGAACTTTGATTGCTGTAACCAAAATTGTGAAAATGTGTATAGTATTCAGTGATCCTCTGCCCCTAAGATTTATGGAGGCTAAATGGGAATACACAATGAATGGTAGGATACTGAGAAGTGTAGAGGAACAGAGGGACCTTGGAGTGCATATCCACAAATTTCAGAAGGTAGCAGGATAGGTAGATATGGTGTTTAAGAAGGCCTTTATTAGCCGAGGCATAGAATACAAGAGTGGGGAGGTTATGCTTGAATGATATAAACCACTAGTTAAGCCACAACTAGAGTATTGCGTGCAGTTCTGGTCACCACATTACAGGAAAGATGTGATTGCACAAGAGAGGGTACAGAGGAGATTTACCAGGATGTTGCCAGGATTGGAGAATTTTAGCTATGAAGAAAGATTGGAGGCATGGGTTGTTTACTTTGAAACAGAGGGGGCTGAGGGGAGACCTTATTGAGATGCATATCATTATGAGGGGCCTAGATAGAGTGGATAGGAAGAACCTATTCCCCTTAGCAGAGGGGTCAATAATCAGGGGCATAGATTTAAAGTAATTGGTAGGAACTTGAGAAGGTATTTGAGGAGAATTCTTTTCACCCAGAGGGTGGTGGGGGTCTGGAACTCACTGCCTGAAAGGGTGGTAGAGGCAGAAACCCTCATAGCATTTGAAAAGTACTTGGACATGCCTTGAAGTGCTATAACCTACAAGGCTACAGACCAAGAGCTGGAAAGTGGGGTGAGGCTGAATAGTTCTTTGTCTGGCATGGACAGATGGTCCGAAATGGTCTCCTTCCGTGCTCTAAATTTCTATGATTCTATGAATCTAAAGATGATAAACAAAAAGATGTCAAGGAGGTTCGCCTGCACCATTGATGGGTCCCAAAGGACCACACTGAGCCACTGAACCTTATTCCATTCCTGTCTGGCGTAAAAATAAAAAGGGGAAGGTGGCTCAACCGTGGCTATCTAGGGAAATCAGGGATAGTATTAAAGCCAAGGAAGTGGCATACAAATTGGCCAGAAATAGCAGCGAACCTGGGGACTGGGAGAAATTTAGAACTCAGCAGAGGAGGACAAAGGGTTTGATTAGGACAGGGAAAATGGAGTACGAGAAGAAGCTTGCAGGGAACATTAAGGCGGATTGCAAAAGTTTCTATAGGTATGTAAAGAGAAAAAGGTTGGTGAAGACAAACGTAGGTCCCCTGCAGTCAGAATCAGGGGAAGTCATAACGGGGAACAAAGAAATAGCGGATCAATTGAACAAGTACTTTGGTTCGGTATTCACTAAGGAGGATACAAACAACCTTCCGGATATAAAAGGGGTCAGAGGGTCTAGTAAGGAAGAGGAACTGAGGGAAATCTTTATTAGTCGGGAAATTGTGTTGGGGAAATTGATGGGATTGAAGGCCGATAAATCCCCAGGGCCTGATGGACTGCATCCTAGAGTACTTAAGGAGGTGGCCTTGGAAATAGCGGATGCATTGACAGTCATTTTCCAACATTCCATTGACTCTGGATCAGTTCCTATGGAGTGGAGGGTAGCCAATGTAACCCCACTTTTTAAAAAAGGAGGGAGAGAGAAAACAGGGAATTATAGACCGGTCAGCCTGACCTCAGTAGTGGGTAAAGTGATGGAATCAATTATTAAGGATGTCATAGCAGTGCATCTGGAAAATGGTGACATGATAGGTCCAAGTCAGCATGGATTTGTGAAAGGGAAATCATGCTTGACAAATCTTCTGGAATTTTTTGAGGATGTTTCCAGTAAAGTGGACAAGGGAGAACCAGTTGATGTGGTATATTTGGACTTTCAGAAGGCTTTCGACAAGGTCCCACACAAGAGATTAATGTGCAAAGTTAAAGCACATGGGATTGGGGGTAGTGTGCTGACGTGGATTGAGAACTGGTTGTCAGACAGGAAGCAAAGAGTAGGAGTAAACGGGTACTTTTCAGAATGGCAGGCAGTGACTAGTGGAGTGCCGCAAGGTTCTGTGCTGGGGCCCCAGCTGTTTACATTGTACATTAATGATTTAGACGAGGGGATTAAATGCAGTATCTCCAAATTTGCGGATGATACTAAGTTGGGTGGCAGTGTGAGCTGCGAGGAGGATGCTATTAGGCTGCAGAGTGACTTGGATAGGTTAGGTGAGTGGGCAAATGCATGGCAGATGAAGTATAATGTGGATAAATGTGAGGTTATCCACTTTGGTGGTAAAAACAGAGAGACAGACTATTATCTGAATGGTGACAGATTAGGGAAAGGGAAGGTGCAACGAGACCTGGGTGTCATGGTACATCAGTCATTGAAGGTTGGCATGCAGGTACAGCAGGCGGTTAAGAAAGCAAATGGCATGTTGGCCTTCATAGCGAGGGGATTTGAATACAGGGGCAGGGAGGTGTTGCTACAGTTGTACAGGGCCTTGGTGAGGCCACACCTGGAGTATTGTGTACAGTTTTCGTCTCCTAACTTGAGGAAGGACATTCTTGCTATTGAGGGAGTGCAGCGAAGGTTCACCAGACTGATTCCCGGGATGGCGGGACTGACCTATCAAGAAAGATTGGATCAATTGGGATTGTATTCACTGGAGTTCAGAAGAATGAGAGGGGACCTCATAGAAACGTTTAAAATTCTGACGGGTTTAGACAGGTTAGATGCAGAAAGAATGTTCCCAATGTTGGGGAAGTCCAGAACCAGGGGTCACAGTCTGAGGATAAGGGGTAAGCCATTTAGGACCGAGATGAGGAGAAACTTCTTCACCCAGAGAGTGGTGAACCTGTGGAATTCTCTACCACAGAAAGTAGTTGAGGCCAATTCACTAAATATATTCAAAAGGGAGTTAGATGAAGTCCTTACTACTCGGGGGATCAAGGGTTATGGCGAGAAAGCAGGAAGGGGGTACTGAAGTTTCATGTTCAGCCATGAACTCATTGAATGGCGGTGCAGGCTAGAAGGGCTGAATGGCCTGCTCCTGCACCTATTTTCTATGTTTCTATGTTTCTATTACAAACACAAGTGTAGCTACCTAGGGCAGTCAGGTTAACGTTCACCACATAGGCAGTGATGAATCTTCGACAAGATGACCTGGTGACAATCTTCATCTCAGGGTAGCATTGCCAGCGGCAGTCAGGCTACAAAGGCCCTCAACATGTTAAGGCCTCTGGTTCTTCTAGACGAGCACAGTGAATCAATCTGCAGTGCACATACAGTGACGCTTTGTGCCCTACCTTTATCACTTTTCTCATAGAAACATAGGCCCCAAGTTTCCACACGCGGCGAAAAAGGCGCATCTCAGAGCTGGGCGCCTGTTTTTCATGCCGGAAACGGCGCCTGAAAAAAAATGCGGTATTCTCGAGCTCCTTGGAGCTCGATGTCTGCTTGGCGTGGCGCACAGGGGGCGGAGCCTACCACTCACGCCGATTTTGTAAGTAGGAGGGGGCGGGTACAATTTAAATTAGGCTTCTTGGTGCTGGCAACCCTGCATGAGCGCGTTGGAGCGTTCGCGCACGCGCAGTCTGAAGTAAACATTGGCACTCGGCCATTTTTAAAAGTGCTGCATAAAAAGTGAAGATTTGTTTCTTGGACCCCTGCAAAGGCTTGTATTTTAATTTTTTTGATATTTCTGTGTGTGAGGGAGTGCTTTTAGCAGCACTGCTGAATAAATCACCTGCTGAAATCAGTGAGTTCAGCTTTTCACTGCTAAACTTGCAGAACCGGTGCCTGCAAATTAAGGACTGTGCGTTTGGAGAAATAAAAGTGCCAATTCAACTTTGCAATGGATCAACGTCCACCAAGAACAAAGAATTTCTTGCATGAGGAAGAAAACCATTGCATAATATGTGGTGCACCCATTCTGCAAATTTAAATATAAAGATGTCGATGTGGCTGCCTCTCCCTGTCCAAATGGCCTCAGTCAGTCCCCCTCACAGCTCGAAGGCTGCTGCTGTTCTTTCTTCGGCTCCCGGCCAGCCACTGACGCCGCTGCAATCCCATGGCCGAATGGCCTCAAGCCCGTCCGGGTGCTGCATCTTCGCAGGGAATGAAGGCCTGCCTCAAGCACCGCAGCTCAGCTCGAAGGCTGCTTGCTGCCTGCCGCTGCCGTTGAGACACTGACACCACACCCCTGCCTGAAAGTCCTGCCTGAAGCACTTTCACACAGGTAGAAACATGGTTTATTTAATCTTTTCTTTGCTTATAAATGTTTATTCAGGTTGGATTTATTTGTATAATATTTGTATAAGTATAATTAATGATTGATTATAAAATTTAATAACTTCCCTCCCCCCCCCCCCATCTCGTTCTGGACGCCTAATTTGTAACCTACACCTGATTTTTTAAAGTGTAGACAAGGTTTTTTCAAGTGTACAAAAATCTTCACTTGCTCCATTCTTAGTTAGTTTGGAGTACGTTTACACTGTGAAAACTTTCAAATCAGGCGTCAGTGGCCGGACACGCCCCCTTTTGAAAAAAAAATTCTGTTCCAAAGTGAAACTGTTCTACCTGACTAGAACTGCAGAAAACTAAATGTGGAGAATTCCAATTTCTAAGATACTCCGTTCTACACCAGTTGCTCCTAAAAATCAGGAGCAAATCATGTGGAAACTTGGGGCCATAGAAACATAGAAAATAGGTGCAGGAGTAGGCCATTCAGCCCTTCGAGTCTGCACCACCATTTAATATGATCATGGCTGATCATGCAACTTCAGTACCCCATTACTGCTTTCTCTCCATACCCCTTGATCCCTTTAGCCGTAAGGGCCACATCTAACTCCCTTTTGAATATATCTAATGAACTGGCCTCAACAACTTTCCGTGGTAGAGAATTCCACAGATTCACAATTCTCTGAGTGAAGAAGTTTCTCCTCATCGCAGTCCGAAATGGATTACCCCTTATCCTTAGACTGTGAGCCCTGATTCTGGATTTCCCCAACATCGGGACCATTCTTCCTGCATCTAACCTGTCCAATCCCGTCAGAATTTTATATGTTTCTATGAGGTCCCCTCTCATTCTTCTAAATTCCAGTCAATATAAGCCTAGTTGAGCCAGTCTTTCTTCATATATCAGTCCTGCTATCCCGGGAATCAGTCTAGTGAACCTTCGCTGCACTCCCTCAATAGCAAGAATGTCCTTCCTCAGATTAGGAAACCAAAACTGTACACAATATTCAAGGTGTGGCCTCACCAAGGCCCTGTATGACTACAGTAAGACCTCCCTGCTCCCATACTCAAATCCTCTCACGATAGACATAGAAACATAGAAAATAGGTGCAGGAGTAGGACATTCGGCCCTTCGAGCCTGCACCACCATTCATTAAGATCATGGCTGATCAGTCACCTCAGCACCCATTTCCTGCTTTCTCTTCATATCCCATGATCCCTTTAGCCATAAGGGCTATATCTAACTCCCTCTTGAGTATGTCTAACGAACTGACGTCAACAACTCTCTGCGGTAAAGAATTCCACAGGTTAGCAACTCTCTGAGTGAAGAAGTTTCTCCTCATCTCGGTCCTAAATGGCTTACCCCTTATTCTTAGACTGTGTCCCCTAGTTCTGGACTTCCCCAACATCGGAAACATTCTTCCTGTATCTAACCTGTCCAGTCCTGTCAGAATTTTATATGTTTCTATGAGATCCCCTCTCATCCTTCTAAACCCCAGTGAATACAGGCCCAGTCGATCCAGTCTCTCCTCAGATGTCAGTCCTGCCATCCTGAAAATCAGTCTGATGAACCTTCGCTGCACTCCCTCAATAGCAAGAACGTCCTTGCTCTGACGAGGAGACCAAAACTGAACACAATATTCCAGGCCCTGTACAACTGCAGTAAGACCTCCCTGCTCCTATACTCAAATCAACTACGGGGGAGGCCATCTTAGACTGGGTGTTGTGTAATGAGAGAGGATTAATTAGCAATCTTGCTGTGCAAGGCCCCTTGGGGAAGAGTGACCATAATATGGTGGAATTCTACATTAGGATGGAGAATGAAACAGTTAATTCAGAGACCATGGTCCAGAACTTAAAGAAGGGTAACTTTGAAGGTATGAGGCATGAATTGGCTAGGATAGATTGGCGAATGATACTTAAGGGGTTGACAGTGGATGGGCAATGGCAGACATTTAGAGACCGCATGGATGAACTACAACAATTGTACATCCCTGTCTGGCGTAAAAATAAAAAAGGGAAGGTGGCTCAACCATGGCTATCAAGGGAAATCAGGTGTTGGAGTGGATTTTCGGACATAGCAAAGCATGATGGGGTAAGCCAACTATCTGCCTTTTCACGAAATGAACTTTGTACCAAGAAACCTAATGAACGCTGTAGCAACAAGTGACTCATGGCCAGGTGCAGGCCACTGTTTCACAGAAAGCTTTGCAACAGAATAACTAACCACAAAAGAAGATACAGAGGAAGGGCCCCCAAACTCGCGCCATGCTATCAGGTTTCACTCGGACTAAAAAGTTGTGCAACAATATGATTGGTTGTATGTAAATGAATTGCGTTGCCATATGGATTGATTGGTTGTATGTAAATCAATTTAAATGATTGTATTCCGCCCACTATAAACTGCTTATAACCCCGCGGCACCAGGCACTCGGAGAGAAGGTGCTTCACAGGTCGCGGGACCTCAACTCTTCTCCCAGAGCTCTGTTAGCAATAAAGTTGTCTCTCTTACCTTACCAGAGTCTATGTGAATTTATTATCACTAACAAATTGGCGTCACGAACAGGATACCGCGGAGCTGGATAGTCGTATGACCCAGTAGAACGGGACAGTAGTCAATTTCTGACCACCCAGAAATTATACTGGGGGAAGTGGCTGGCCGGCGAAGTGGTATCAAACAAATAAAATAGATTAAGTGAGGAAAGAGACATAACTTGATAGTATGTGATAGTATGTGATAGTATGTGATAGTATGTGATAAGAGTTAAGAAATTCAAACTGTAGCGGCATACAACGCAGACTGAAAGTAAAGTAATTAGTGATGCGGGGGTTGATTATTTTAGTCAAATGTTCATAGAAGGTGATATAGTAATCGGTGCAGAAGGGAGCTGATCACTCCAACCAAGAGCTGAACTCCGGTGGTAAGGAAACACGTTAATCTTCGCGAGCAAGACAAGAGGTCTCTGCGAGGTGAATCGTGGCCGTGAATATTTAAGTTCGGAAATTCCATAAACTAGAGGGGAATACAGGAACATAGAGTAAACATCTTCAATGACAGGTAAGGAAACGGACGTAAAATGTGGACCGCCCGGGTCCCTAATTAACTCTTACATGACCGATCGACAAGTCTTAATTTTAAAAAATGCAGAAAGACAGCTGGGATGTATCCCAGAGATTAGAACAACAACGAAATTGGATGGCAAAACAAAAGAAAGGTAAAACCAAAAAGGCCGGAGTATTACTAGTACATCAGTTAGCAGGACTAATTGAGCAAGTAAAGGACAGAAAAAGGGGACATGCCATAACTGCGGGAAGGTGGGTCACTTTGCCAAAGAATGTAAGGGGAAACGCATGGAAAAACAATGCACATATTGCGGCAAAAAGGGACATTTAGACGCGACCTGCAAAAGTAAAAATGGCTATCCTAATAAGGCAAGGACCCTGTCAGAACAGGAATACCAGCAGTGGCAGGAGTACAAAGCCACCCTGTGATGCCCGGCGGCCCCTGTACAAAGTAAAAAGGAGGGAAGGATATATGTGTCTGCACTATTAGGGGGCCGACAGTGTGAGATGCTCGTGGACACTGGAGCCTCAATATCCATTACCAATCTACCCCTTCCCGTAACCGACAAAAAGGCTTTAATAAACGGAATAGATGGACGGCCAACACCGGCCTACCTGAGCACCACCCAAGTGGTGGAAATTGATAATTTATGTATACCCATGAGATTTTACGTATGCAAGAATCGTGAGGGAACAATATTGGGGAATGACGTAATGAAGGAATTTCAGGCCCTGATTGATTGTGGCGAGGGGAAATTAACATGGCCAAAGGCAGATGGCAGTAAGGGAGATTTGGGACAGATAGCTCACCATATGGAAAGTTTAGGTGTAGCAACAGCCACAAAAAACAACTGGCATACCGAGACTGGAGGATATGGCGGCATTTGTGCCCCTGTGCCCAGGGTTTGGGCACAGACAAAATTGGATACCGGAAAGGCGGACATGGACCCTATTAAGGTCCCTGGACCATCTCATAAACCACACCGACAATACCCGAAGCCAGAACAGAAGTTGTAGAAATAGTAAAGGGACTAGTGGAAAAAGGTGTCTTAAGAGAAACTGTTAGCATCACTAACTCCCCAACATGGCCAGTAGGGAAGCCAGATGGGAGTTATAGACTAACCATTGACTACTCCGCCCTTAATAAGGTTGCCCCCAAACTATTCCCGATAGTGGCCAGTCCCTCCACAATCCTTAATGGATTATCCCCTGAACATAAAATCTTTACAGTCCTGGACATAGCCAATGGCTTCTGGGCACTTCCCCTCGACCCAGAATCACAAGAGAAATTCGTCTTCACGGTGGAGGATAAACAATATACTTGGACACGATTACCACAAGGGTTCCATAATAGTCCTGCCATATTCCACCGAGTCATGAACGACGTACTAAAACAAATAGAAATACCAGCAGGAAATAGTATTTTACAATATGTCGATGACATATTAATAGCTTCAGAAACCAAGGAGGGACATCAGGCAACCTACACCTGGTGTTACGAGCTTTGGAGACGGCAGGCCTTAAGGTCAACCCCAAGAAAGCCCAGGTAGGGAAAACCCAAGTCCTGTACCTAGGGTACTGCCTTTCAAAAGGGTTGAAAGAAATGCCCTCGGATAGGAAAAAGGCTGTCAAGGACATGCCGAGACCAGTAACGGTAAGGGGGGTGAGGAAGGTACTGGGTCTCTTTAATTACAGCCGGAACTTTATCCCTGAGTTTGCAAAGATTGCCGAGCCTATACGAAGACTAGTAAAGGGAGGAAAACCGGCCCTAGACTTTATAGAGTGGGGCCCTGAACAAGAACAGGCATATAGTAAACTCAAGTCAGAACTAGTCTCCGCACCTGGATTGGGACTGCCTGACATGGGTAAAGATTTCCACATCCACTGTACCAATGAAGATGGGTTCTATACAGCCGTGGTCACCCAATATCACGGGGATAAAAGGAGACCTGTAGTCTATTACTCCACTGCCGAAGGTCCGGTGATGACCGGATTATCCAGATGTATAGCTGCACTAGACTGCACAGCTTGGGCAGTAAAAATAAGCGAGCCCGTGGTAATGACCGGAAACATCATTCTCCACACCAAACACATGTTGGTAGAAATGTTAAACACAGGAAAACTGAGATCCGTTTTTAATATGAGACGGGCAAAGTGGGAAGCAGTCCTCTTGCCACCCAACAAAGCAGTAACTATAATTAGAGATGTAGGGGAAAACCCCACGGAGGGCATAGTGCAAGAGGGAGAGCCCCACGATTGTGGGGACGTGGATATGGATAGAATAAAAGACACGCCCCTTCAAACCGCAGAACAAACCTTGTTTGTGGACGGCTCGCGGAAATACATAGAGGGACTACCTCGTACCGGATGGGCTGTAGTTAACCAGGATCTAGAGACAGTCGAATCAGGGCAAATTAGTGGGGGGGTCGTCAGCTCAGGTGGCAGAATTGGTAGCCCTCACCCGGGCACTGGGACAATCAGAGGGTAAGATTGTTAATATCTATACTGACAGTAGATATGCATTCGGGGTAGTACACGATTATATGACAGCATGGGGGAGGAGGGGTTTTATCACAACCAGCAGACATCCCATAAAACACCAGCTGAGAATAGAAGCTCTCTTAGCAGCCAGTAATAAACCAAAACAGGTAGCGGTCATTAAAATTAAAGCCCACCAAAGGGAACCGGACCGAACCAGTCCAGATTGACTGAGTCACCAGTGAAATCAAGCTGCGGACTTAGCTGCACAAGAGGCATTAGAACAAGAGGGGTGTGAGGAAGCCTCAGTCAGCGCCGCTGGGGTCCGAGACAAACAGATAAGTATCGAGAAACCACACCAGGACACTTCTGAGGAAGAAAGGGGTATGTGGACAAAGCAGGGCGCAACTCAAGGAAAGGATAACGTTTGGAGACGAAACGACAAGGTAATGGCGCCTGAATGCATACAGAATACCTTATCGGAGTTGCACCATGGCCTGTCCCAATCGGGACAAGGGGTCATGATCGGGAGTCTTGGAAGAGATTGGTGGTGGAAGGAGATGGGGAGAGATATTGAAAACAAAAATTCCACATCCCCTACCATCCGCAGAGTTCTGGAATGGTAGAACGCATGAACCGAACCCTTAAGAACGCCCTGGCCAAGGCCATGCAAACGTCAGGAAGAATGTGGACAGAAGTATTACCTATTATATTAATGAAGTTAAGAGCCACGGTAAACCGGACAACCGGATTAACCCCTTATGAACTAATGACAGGAAGGGCGATGCAATTACCAGAAAGCATCATAATAGGTGGGGCCGATGTAGGCCCATTAAAAGACAAAATTAAACGGTATGTTTTGGAACTAAGCATTCAACTCAAAGGGATGCATAAATTAGTAAGAGACAATCAGGAAGAGAGAGAAGCTCAGAAAGAGCTTGAAAGGCTCCCTGACGTCCCGAGGGCGGGACGTCGCGTCATGGTAAAAACATTACCTGAAAAACTAGGGTTTGCACCAAAATGGAATGGCCCATATGAGGTCATAATCAGTGGAGACACCTGTGCCTGTCTAGACATAAGAGGGAAGAGTGTATGGAAACATTGGACCCAGTTGAAATTGTACAGAGAAACTAATGAGTAAACATAAGACATGTGATTCACGATAATGTAACCAGGATACTTGTTTATGCACCCCGAACAGGTGACGACGGCAAGCAAGTCCAAATTACGGCTACTGCTAATGTGCAAATATTGTATTATTTGAGCGTAACAAACATGTCGAAGATAGCGTATATAATCGCGTTACTCTATGTTGTCACGGTTGTAAAGCTAATAGGATTAGAAGATAACTTGTTTTTCAAGACCCATATACGTTTACATGGCAATCGAACCGTGTGTTACCCACTAGCCCAATCAGTAGAGGCCCTGTTCGTGGCCACCCCTGGGTGGACCCCCCGTGACTTATATACGCCGGACACCTCAGACGCACCCTGTGAGGGACAAACGGGAAAATATAGAAGGGGTATACAGGGAAGATGCGTGGAATTAATAAATCCCACAGATCCTGTGTGCAGGGGGTCCCGGGGAAAGGACGAAATGGTATGCTCAGACAAAGCAAGCTACCCGCTTTGCTTCTCGGGGCAAGGATGGGGGTGTGCATATGCCCTGGTCCCCGAAAACGGCACCTGTGTGCAGACGCAGTGTGCCCGTCAGCACTGTTGAGTGCATAGAGGCCAGTTTACTTGCACCTGTAATAAGCAAAGATGCCTGAACGTGACCGCAGGGAGGCAAGTTATCTGCGGTCAGTGCAATGGAACTCATGTCAGCTCAGAAACATGGGCATACACGTTTGATGCTTACCAATTGGTAGGATCGGGCTCAAATTCAAGGGAACCGAACAATTGGTGGTATAAACAGTTCACGAGTGTTAGCAACACCGACGTAAAGTGTTATAGAGCAAAGGAGGGATTCGTGTTCCTCCTCAACGGCACCTTCAAGACCGCAACACCGACCCTCCCGGTCCTCTTTGCAGTAGGAACTAAAGGACCACTCACTGTTCCATGCCACCAAAGGGGGCATACCCAGAGAAGGATAGTAACACGGGCCATCAGCAAGGAATAGTGCCAGTTGCCAGCGTGATCACCGGAAAAGAACATCTGATGGGAACACCTGGAGACGCCAAGGAAGACGAAGCAGATGACGCAGGCACAGACCACTACCTATAAAGGGTAGGCTAGAGCTACAGGCAAGGTGTACATACGAAATGTCAGGGAAGTAACTTGCCTCGAAGGCCGCATATTAGGCACTGAGCCGCCTTCATTGTGGTCATCTGGATTTCGTTAACATCCTCCAGGACCAACAGGGGGAACTGTTGGAGTGGATTTTTGGACATAGCAAAGCATGATGGGGAAAGCCAACTATCTGCCTTTTCACTAAATGAACTTTGTACCAAGAAGCCTAATGAACTCTGCAGCAACAAGTGACTCATGGCCAGGTGCAGGCCACTGTTTCATAGAAAGCTTTGCAACAGAATAACTAACCACAAAAGAAGGTACAGAGGAAGGGCCCCCAAACTCGCGCCATGGTATCAGGTTTCACTAGGACGAAAAATTTGTGCAATACGATTGGTTGTATGTAAATGAATTGCGTTGCCATATGGATTGATTGGTTGTATGTAAACGAATTGCGTTGCCATATGGATTGATAGGTTGTATGTAAATGAATTTAAATTATTGTATTCCATCCTCTGTAAACTGCTTATAACCCCGCGGCACCAGGCACTCGGGGAGAAGGTGCTTCGCAGGTCGCGGAACCTCAACTCTTCTCCCAGAGCTCCGTTAGCAATAAAGTTGTCTCTCTTATCTTACCAGAGTCTATGTGAATTTATTTTCACTAACACAGGTATAGTATGAAAGCCAAGGAAGTGGCATATAAATTGGCCAGAAATAGCAGCGAACTCGGGGACTGGGAGAAATTTAGAACTCAGCAGAGGAGGACAAAGGCTTTGATTATGGCAGGGAAAATAGAGTACGAGAGGAAGCTTGCAGGGAACATTAAGACAGACTGCAAAAGCTTCTATAGATATGTAAAGAGAAAAAAGTTAGTAAAGACAAATGTTGGTCCACTGCAGTCAGAATCAGGGGAGGTCATAACGGGGAACAAAGAAATGGCAGACCAATTGAACAAGTACTTTGGTTCGGTATTCATTAAGGAGGACACAAACAACCTTCTGGATATAACAAGGGTCAGAGGGTCTAGTAAGAAGGAGGAACTGAGGGAAATCTTTATTAGTCGGGAAATTGTGTTGGGGAAATTGATGGGATTGAAGGCCGATAAATCCCCAGGGCCTGATGGGCTACATCCCAGAGTACTTAAGGAGGTGGCCTTGGAAATAGTGGATGCATTGACATTCATTTTCCAACATTCCATAGACTCTGGATCAGTTCCTATGGAGTGGAGGGTAGCCAATGTAACCCCACTTTTAAAAAAAGGAGGGAGAGAGAAAACAGGGAATTATAGACCGGTCAGCCTGACATCGGTAGTGGGTAAAATGATGGAATCAATTATTAAGGATGTCATAGCAGCGCATTTGGAAAGAGGTGAGATGATAGGTCCAAGTCAGCATGGATTTGTGAAAGGGAAATCATGCTTGACAAATCTCCGGGAATTTTTTGAGGATGTTTCCAGTAGAGTGGACAAGGGAGAACAAGTTGATGTGATGTATTTGGACTTTCAGAAGCCCTTCGACAAGGTCCCACACAAGAGATGAATGTGCAAAGTTAAAGCACATGGGATTGGGGTAGTGTGGATTGAGAACTGGTTGTCAGACAGGAAGCAAAGAGTTGGAGTAAATGGGTACTTTTCAGAATGGCAGGCAGTGACTAGTGGGGTACCGCAAGGTTCTGTGCTGGGGCCCCAGCTGTTTACATTGTACATTAATGATTTAGATGAAGGGATTAAATGTAGTATCTCCAAATTTGTGGATGACACTAAGTTGGGTGGCAGTGTGAGCTGCGAGGAGGATGCTATGAGGCTGCAGAGTGACTTGGATAGGTTAGGTGAGTGGGCAAATGCATGGCAGATGAAGTATAATGTGGATAAATGTGAGGTTACCCACTTTGGTGGTAAAAACAGAGAGACAGACTATTATCTGAATGGTGACAGATTAGGAAAAGGGGAGTTGCAACGAGACCTGGGTGTCATGGTACATCAGTCATTGAAGGTTGGCATGCAGGTATAGCAGGCGATTAAGAAAGCAAATGGCATATTGGCCTTCATAGCGAGGGGATTTGAGTACAGGGGCAGGGAGATGTTACTACAGTTGTACAGGGCCTTGGTGAGGCCACACCTGGAGTATTGTGTACAATTTTGGTCTCCTAACTTGAGGAAGGACATTCTTGCTATTGAGGGAGTGCAGCGAAGGTTCACCAGACTGATTCCCGGGATGGCGGGACGGACATATCAAGAAAGACTGGATCAACTGGGCTTGTCTTCACTGGAGTTCCGAAGAATGAGAGGGGATCTCATAGAAACATTTAAAATTCTGACGGGTTTAGACAGGTTAGATGCAGGATGAATGTTCCCAATGTTGGGGAAATCCAGAACCAGGGGTCACAGTCAAAGGATAAGGGGTAAGCCATTTAGGACCGAGATGAGGAGAAACTTCTTCACCCAGAGAGTGGTGAACCTGTGGAATTCTCTACCACAGGAAGTTGTTGAGGCCAATTCACTAAATATATTCAAAAAGGAGTTAGATATAGTGCTTACTAGGGGGATCAAGGGATATGGTGAGAAAGCAGGAATGGGGTACTGAAGTTGCATGTTCAGCCATGAACTCATTGAATGGCGGCGCAGGCTCGAAGGGCAGAATGGCCTACTCCTGCACCTATTTTCTATGTTTCTATGTTTCTATCCCCTAGCTATGAAGGCCAACATACCAATTGCCTTCTTCACCTCCTGCTGTACCTGCATGCCAACTTTCAATGACTGATGTACCATGACACACAGGTGCCTTGGTGTGGCACCCCTTTTCCTAATCTTCCTGTTTTTGCCATCAAAGTGAATATCCTCACACTTATCCACATTATACTGCATCTGCCATGCATGTGCCCACTCACCTATCCTGTCCAAGTCACCCTGCAGCCTCTTAGCATCCTCCTCACAGCTCACACCGCCACCCAGCTTAGTGTCATCTGCAAACCTGGAGATATTACACTCAATTCCTTCAGCTAAATCATTGATGTATATTGTGAAAAACTAGGGTCCCAGTACTGAGTCCTGCGGCACCCCACTAGTCACTGCCTGCCATTCTGAAAAGGACCCGTTTATACTGACTCTCAGCTTCCTGTCTGCCAACCAGTTCTCTATCCACTTCAAAACATTACCCCCAATACCGTGTGCTTTAATTTTGCACACCAATCTCTTGTGTGGGACCTTGTCAAAAGCCTTTTGAAATTCCAAATACACCACATCCACTGGTTCTCCCTCGTCCACTCTATTAGTTACATCCTCAAAAAATTCCAGAAGATTTGTCAAGCATGATTTCCCTTTCATAAATCCATGTTGACTTGGACTGATCCTGTCACTGCTTTCCAAATGTGCTGCTATTTCATCCTTAATAATTGATTCCAACATTTTCCCCACTACTGATGTCAGGCTAATCGGTCGATAATTCCCTGTTTACTCTCTCCCTCCTTTAAAAAGTGGTGTTACATTAGCTACCCTCCAGTCCATAGGAACTGATCCAGAGTCGATAGATTATTGGAAAATTATCATCAATGCATCCACTATTTCTAGGGCCACTTCCTTAAGTACTCTGGGATGCAGACTATCAGGCCCTGGGGATTTATCGGCCTTCAATCCCATCAATTTTCCAAACACAATTTCCTGACTAATAAGGATTTCCTTCAATTCCTCCTTCTTGCTAGATCCTCAGTCCCCGAGTATTTCCAGAAGGTTATTTGTGTCTTCCTTCCTGAAGATAGAACCAAAGTATTTGTTCAATTGGTTTGCCATTTCTTTGTTCCCCATTAGAAATTCACCTGATTCTGACTGCAAGGGACCTACATTTGTCTTCACTAACCTTTTTCACTTCACATATTTATCGAAGCTTTTGCTGTCAGTTTTTATGTTCCCAGCAAGCTTCCTCTCATACTCTATTTTCCCCCTCCTAATTAAACCCTTTGTCCTCCTCTGCTGAATTCTGAATTTCTCCCAGTACTCAGGTTTGCTGCTTTTTTTTGGCCAATTTATATGCCTCTTGCTTGGATTTAACACTATCCTTAATTTCCCTTGTTAGCCATGGTTGAGCCACCTTCCCTGTTTTATTTTTACTCCAGACAGAGATGTACAATTGCTGAAGTTTATCCATGTGATCTTTAAATGTTTTCCATTGCCTATCCACTGTCAATCCTTTAAGTATCATTCGCCAGTCTATTCTGGCCAATTCACGCCTCATACCATCGAAGTTACCTTTCCTTAAGTTCAGGACCCTAGTCTCTGAATTAACACTGTCACTCTCCATCTTAATAAAGAATTCTACCATATTATGGTCAGTCTTCCCCAAGGGGCCTCGCACAACAAGATTGCTAATTAGTCCTTTCTCATTACACATCACCCAGTCTAGGATGGCTGGCCCTCTAGTTGGTTCCTCGTCATATTGGTCTAGAAAACCATCCCAACTACACTCCAGGAAATCCTCCTCCACCGTGTTGCTACCAGTTTGGTTAGCCCAATCTATATGTAGATTAAAGTCACCCATGATAATTGCTGTACCTTTATTGCACGCATCCCTAATTTCTTGGTTGATGCTATCCCCTTCCTCTTTACTACTGTTTGGTAGTCTGTACACAACTCCCACTAGCATTTTCTGCCCTTTGGTATTCCGCAGCTCTACCCATACAGATTTCACATCATCCAAGCTAATGTCCCTCCTTACTATTGCGTTAATTTCCTCTTTAACCAGCAATGCTACCCCACCTCCTTTTCCTTTCTGTCGATCCTTCCTAAATGCTAAATACACCTGGATGTTGAGTTCGCAGACTTGGTCACCCTGGAGCCATGTCTCCGTAATCCCAATGATATCATATTCGTTAATAGCTGCCTGCGCAATTAATTCATCCACCTTATTACGAATACTCCTCGCATTGTGGCACAGAGCCTTCAGGTTTGTCTTTTTAACACTTTGTCCCTTTAGAATTTTGCTGTAATGTGGCCCTTTTTGATTTTTGCCTTGGGTTTCTCTGCCCTCCACTTTTATTTTTCTTCTTTCTATCTTTTGCTTCTGCCGCCATTTTACTTCCCTCTGTCTCTCTGCATAGGTTCCTATCCCCCTGCCATATTAGTTTAACCCCTTCCCAACAGCATGAGCAAACACTCCCCCTGGGACATTGGTTCCGGTCCTGCCCAGGTGCAGACCGTCCAGGTTTGTACTGGTCCCCCAGAACCGGTTCCAATGTCCCAGGAATTTGAATCCCTCCCTCCTGCACCACTCTTCAAGCCATTCATCTTAGCTATCCTGCTATTTCTACTCTGACTAGCACATGGCACTGGTAGCAATCCTGAGATTACTACCTTTGAGGCCCTACTTTTTAATTTAACTCCTAGCTCCCTAAATTCACCTTGTCGGACCTCATCCCATTTTTTACCTACATCGTTGGGACCTATATGCACCACTATAACTGGCTGCTCACCCTCTCCCTCCAAAATGTCCTGCAGCCACTCCAAGACATCCTTGACCCTTGCACCAGGAGTCTCAATTGCGGCCGCAGAAACGTCTATCTATTCCCATTACAATAGAATCCCCTACCACTATAGCTCTTCCATTCTTTTTCCTGCCCTCCTGTGCAGCAGAGCCACCCATGGTGCCATGAACTTGACTGCAGCTGCCCTCCCCTGATGAGTCATCCCCCCCAACAGCATCCAAGGCGGTGTATCTGCTTTGGAAGGGGATGACCGCAGAGGACCCCTGCATTACCTTCCTTCCATTGTTCTGCCTGATGGTCACCCATTCCCTTTTTGCCTGAGTAACCTTTATCTGCGGTGTGACCAACTCACTAAACGTGCTATTCACGACATCCTCAACATCGCGGATACTCCAGAGTGAATCCATGCGCAGCTCCAATGCCGCAATGCGACCTGTCAGGGACTGCAGCTGGATACACTTCCCGCACACATAGTTGTCAGGAACACTGGGAGCATTCCTGACTTCCCACATAGCACAGGAGGAGCATGACACGGGTCTGGGCTCTCCTGCCATGACTTAACCCTTAAATTAATTTAATTGGCAACAATGCCAAAAGTTTCTTCCTGATAAAGGAAAGGAAAAATAAGAAAAACTACTCACTAATCACCATCCACGTACCCCCTTGGCTGTGACGTCACCTTCGATTTTTTTTTACTTCTTTTTTGCCTTCTCTCCCTGCTGCAGCTGCATCAGCTGGCTCCTCCTCAATGCTGCCGCTCCTCCTCCATGACTGCTGGGCCTTTTATGGGCCTCCCACTTCCTGGCCTTCAGACCTCTTGTACGTGTAGAACCGATACCTCGCCATCAGAGCGCTTTCCTTCAGGTTTAGATGCTCCATGACCAGTTTGCACAACTCATCGTACAACTTGTCTGTGGGTTTCGCTGGAGCAAGCAGATTTTTCATGAGGCCATACGTTGGTGCCCCGCAAATGGTGAGGAGGATCGCCCCTCATTTGGCAACGTTCACTTCTGTTTCCAGCTCGTTGGCCATGAAGTATTGGTCGAGTCGCTCCATGAAGGCCAACATACCATTTGCCTTCTTCACCGCCTGCTGTACCTGCATGCCAACTTTCAATGACTGCTGTACCATGATACCCAGGTCTCATTGCATCCCACCTTTTCCTAATCTGTCACCATTCAGATAATATTCTGCCTCCCTGTTTTTGCCACCAAAATGGATAACCTGATAACCTCACATTTATCGACATTATACTGCATCTGCCATGCATTTGCCCACTCACCTAACCTGTCCAAGTCACCCTGCAGCCTCTTAGCATCCTCCTCACAGCTCACACTGCCACCCAGTTTAGTGTCATCTGCAAACTTGGAGATATTACATTCAATTCTTTTGTCCAAATCATTAATGTATATTCTAAATAGCTGAGGGCCCAGCACTGAACCTTGCGGTACCCCACTAGTCACTGCCTGCCATTCTGAAAAGGACTCGTTTGTTCCTACTCTTTGCTTCCTGTCTGCCAACCAGTTCTCTATCCACGTCAATACATTACACCCAATAACATGTGCTTTAATGTTGAACACTAATTTCTTGTGTGAGACCTTGTCAAAAGTCTTCCCTTGTCCACTCTACTAGTTACATCCTCAAAAAATTCGAGAAGATTTGGCAAGCATGATTTCCCTTTCATAAATCCATGCTGACTTGGACCGATCCTGTCACTGCTTTCCAAATACGCTGCTATTAAGTCTTTAATAATTGATTTCAACATTTTCCCCACTACAATGTCAGGCTAACTGGTCTATAATTCCCTGTTTTCTCTCTCCCTCCTTTTTTAAAAAGTGGGGTTACATTCGCTACCCTCCAATCCATAGGAACTGATCCAGAACCAATAGAATGTTGGAAAATGACGACCAATGCGTCCACTATTTCTCGGGCCACTTCCTTAAGTACTCTGGGATGCAGACTATCAGGCCCTGGGGATTTATTGGCCTTCAATCCCATCAATTTCCCTGACTAATAAGGATTTCCTTCAGTTCCTCCATCTTGCTAGACCCTCGGTCCCCTAGTATTTCCAGAAGGTTATTTGTGTCTTCCTTAGTGAAGACAGAACCAAAGTATTTGTTCAATTGGTTTGCCATTTCTTTGTTCCCCATTAGAAATTCATCTGATTTTGATTGCAAGGGACCTACGTTTGTCTTCACTAATCGTTTTCTCTTCACATATCTATAGAAGCTTTTGCAGTCAGTTTTTATGTTCCCTGCAAGCTTACTCTCATACTCTATCTTCCCCCTCCTAATTAAACCCTTTGTCCTCCTCTGCTGAATTCTAAATTTGCTGCTTTTTCTGGACAATTTATATGCCTGTTCCTTGGATTCAACACTATCCCTAATTTCCCTTGTTAGCCATGGTTGAGCCACCTTCCCAGTTTTATTTTTATGCCAGACAGGGATGTACAATTGTTGAAGTTCATCCATGTGATCTGTAAATGTCTGCCATTGCCTATCCACTGTCAACACCGTCATTCGCCAGTCTATCCTAGCCAATTCACGTCTCATACCATCGAAGTTACCTTTCTTTAAGTTCAGGACCCGAGTCTCTGAATTAACTGTGTCACTCTCCACCTTAATGAAGAATTCTACCATATTATGGTCACTCTTTCCCAAGGGGCCTCGCACAGCAAGATTTCTAATTAATCCTCTCTCATTACACAAGACCCAGTCTTGGATGGCCTGCTCTCTAGTTGGTTCCTCGACATATTGGTCTAGAAAACCATCCCTTATACACTCCAGGAAATCCTCCTCCACCGTGTTGCGACCAGTTTGGTTAACCCATGATAACTGCTGTACCTTTATTGCACGCATCCCTAATTTCCTGTTTCATACCATCCCCAACCTCACTACCACTTTTTGGTGGTCTGTACACAACTCCCACTCATGTTTTCTGCCCTTTGGTGTTCCGCAGCTCTACCCATACAGATCAACATCGTCCAAGCTAATGTCCTTCCTTAATATTGCGTTAATCTCCTCTTTAACCAGCAACACTACCCCACCTCCTTTTCCTTTCTGTCTATCCTTCCTGAATATTGAATACCCCTGGATGTTGAGTTCCCAGCCTTGGTCACCCTGCAGCCATGTCTCCGTAACCCCAATTACATCATTTCTGTTAACAGCTATCTGCGCAGTTCATTCATCCACCTTATTACGAATGCTCCTCGCATTGAGACACAGAGCCTTCAGGCTTGTTTTTTTAACACTCTTTGTCCTTTTGGAATGATGTTGTAATGTGGCCCTTTTGATGGAAAAACAATAGCAAAATTGCAGGGCTCTTCAATTCCTCCAGCTTGCCAGATTGCCCAAAGTCCATTGCATTATTGGTTGAACCCATGTAGCCATCTGGACACAATGGCCTGCCATTTATGAACTGTAATGAGTTCCACTCCATCAATGTCCAGGTGATCAGGGACCAGCAACACAGAATTATCCAGACCAATGACCACCTCCTTGACTGCAGCCACAGTTCTTTCACATTAAGACAATCCTTTGTGCCTGGTTGATTTGAAAGAGAAGGCAGACTTGGAAGCTGGCACTTAGGGGACAAAGCCCACTGTTTGCAGCCATGACCAATGACAACCTTTCCCATCCCATGGTCACAAAGTTAACACAGATATAAAGAGACCCAAGCATCCACCATGTAACGAAAATGTACTTTTGTCTGGGTTGATTTTTTAACTTGCATTACTGGAAACAGAATACGAGGTTAACTGTAGGCTTTGTGAGCCAGGCTCTGCATGGCACAGAAAATACACATTACGCTCTGACAGATGAAGGTCAATAATCTGAAATAAAGGTAGTTTCATATATCCATGCAGACTGAAACATTCATACAGCAAAATTGCCCCTTTTTATAGCGGGGGGTCGAGACATTTTCACCTGGGGGAGGGCGGTATGTTGCCACCTCCTAGTAAATTGCCCGGGACTTTGCGGAGGCGCAGCCATGGCAGTGTCATGCCCCATGGTTAGTGCCCCGGGCCACCACACAACCAGTGATGACCTCTCACCGCCCCATGCCGACCCCTTAACGCCCTGCAGGGGAAATTGTCCCACGGGCCACAAGGCTGGCACAGGGGGAAATCAACGCCAGCTTCGCGGCGGACATCCGCTCTCGGGTCGCTCATAAAGGGGAGGACACCAGTGCCCCAGGCCGCCATCTTTTTTTGTTGGCCAACTCTCGGGTCAGCTCAACGATGGTGGCAGAAGCGTGGTCCGGGCCGCCATCGTGCAGCCCGGCACTCGCTTTTGCGTGTCAGGCTGCAGGCCTGGTCACACACTGCCCTGGTAGCCTAGTGGAGGCCATCATAGGCCGTGCAGAGTATGCAGCGGCCCTCCCCTTTAATCAAAGGAGAGGGCCATTGAAGCGCTACAGCGTAGCGCTTCCTGTAGCGCCCTGGTTACCACTCCCAAAGGAAGTGGAGTACGCGAGATTGTGCTCTGCTTCCTTAGAGAGGCGGTAAGGGCAATTCCGCGGCGGGGCGGGACTTCTGCGCCAGGTGCTAAAAGTCCCGGCCCCAGAAGGTTACCGTCCCCAATCAGGGCACAGGGCAATTTCACCCCCTCAGTTCCAGTTGTCACATAGATCAAATGGGAGGAAAAACAGATCTGACATTGTGAAAAAGTGGTAACAGTGAAACAGGACATTATTAAGGCAATTGCTGTCTTGTTTCAGTATAATTTAAAGGTGCTCCTCACATCAAAGAATTAGGTCTCAGCCTGAGATCGTGAGTTTGATTAACAGCTATATCTGAGACCTTTGGGAAGGGGGCCAAAATCATTGATTGGCATTAATTGGTGATTGATTAATCCTCTATGATTGGAAGACAGAAGTCTACTATTACAGGATTATATTGGATGTCATGTGTCAGTCGACAGTGATTGTTTGACTCTTGTAGCAACAGTTGAGTAGGTGTGCTTTTTAATTTCAGGCCACCTTCGCAGGAAGTAAGACCAAATTTAAACTACTGCAAGCAAACTTCTGTTTAAACGCTACGGCCCTGAAACTCCCGAGGGGTTCCACAGAAACTCCAGTGGGAAACTCATGGAACCTCCAGGAAAACAGGGATGCCATTTTGCACAAGATCGCCACAGTTTCCAGGCATTTCCTCACTGCCTTGCAGAAAGTCTGTCCACTCCTTACAAGACAAAAGACAGGTAGAGGGTGAAGTCAGCATCGGGGATCCCCTAATTCTGGAGTTCCCGCTCCTTTTGGACCCAGCATTGTAGTGGCAGCTGGTACATCAAGTGAATAAGTTGTATCAGCCTACAGAAGGGTGTATATGGGTCACATTGATGGGATTCAGTCCAGGCAATCAGCCTGGACACCTGAGGAAGCAGAATTAAATGATTTGTTTTTAGCCAGATCAGTGCCCTTGCTCAGGCGGGGGGGGGGGGGGGGGGCGGGGAGGAGGGTGGTGGGGGGCGGTGGTGACAGGAACATTGGCGAGTTTTGGGAGGGAGGGGCCAAGGTAATGCCCCCACGTGGGTGGGCATGTGCCATACTTGCCTGTAGTCACAGGCAAATGGATGCCAAAGATGCGCATGAAGTGGCTCTTACACCTGCATAGTCTATGCAAATGATAGGTCAACATTGAAGTGCACCATTGGGTGCAATCCTGGCATAACCATCAAAATAACAACCCAAGGAATTTTGGGGCCTATGTTTAGAGAAAAAGCGAGGAGCATGTTAATTATTTTATGTATCAAGGAGTGTAGAGAAATATAGCATCGTTCATTCATCTGCCTCATGTAAATAAAACCATTTGCTAATTCAGAGCCTGAGTTTTGGTCTAGTAACAATTATTGTTATTGCGTTCCCTTTGTCAAAGAGAGAAGAAACATCTGGCAACAGTTAATACATTCTGATAGGTGACGTACAGTGTAATGAATCTCTGTAATGATCTATTGGTCTTGTTATTATTTATCGAGATATTGGGAAGAAAAAAGTACATTCCAGATCATAAAGGGTGTAAGGCTTACTTACAGGAGTGGTCGGAGTCACTAAACCCATGGAAATCTTGAGCGATAAAGCTCAACAAATGTGACAGTGACAGTGATCACAAAACAGACTATTGCCATCTTGAAGCTGTAAATGTGGTGTCGCCCTGAGAGACAGCAGTCTCATCCATATATATTCTCTGCAGCTGGGTACTCCTTCACCATGCCTATTACTCCCCCTCAAACTGACTAACACCCCAGGGTGGACAGACTTATATTCAGACTTGCAAAAGGAGGACTAAGAATGCAGGGTATTGGCATCTTCTGCATCATTAGGAGCTGCAGTTGAGTCTTGGGGGATACCTATAGTAACAGAAGAGGAACAAATGTTAGAATGCTGGCTGTATGGCACATCTTCAAATATTGCTTACATGGTAATGAACTGTGGAGCATGGTGTTGTACTTGAGTGTGTGCATTATGAGTGAATGAATAAAGAACTTGAGAAGAGTCATACCAACCCCAAGCTCAGGGGAGGTCTCCAGCTTCACTTTGCACAGAACTCTCTATGCTCTCAATTTGAAGGGTTTTCAAAGTGGCCTGTTCAAACTCAAGCAACAGCTTATAATTACTATGTGTTGGGGGGTGGGGGGGGAGGGGGAACGGGAGCTGGGGCGTGGAGGGAGGGGGGCGGTGGGTGGTGAAACACTTGTCTGCTTGGTATTTTCAACCTTCTGTTCTGTGCCATTTTGTTCTACAAGCAGCAGTAGTGTTGAAATGTTGGAAGTGTCAGGAGTGTATAATGTGACATGCCCATTCTGCAGCCCATTGTGTGTGGACACATGCAGCATCTGCAAAAGGACATAGACAGGCTAAATGAGTGGGCAAAAATTTGGCAGATGGAGTGTAATGTTGGAAAATGTGTGGTTATGCACTTTGGCAGAAAAAAAATCAAAGAGCAAGTTATTATTTAAATAGAAAAAGATTGCAAAGTGCCGCAGTACAGTGGGACATGGGATACTTGTGCATGAAACACAAAAGGATAGTATGCAGGTACAGCAAATGATCAGGAAGGCCAATGGTATCTTGCAAAGGGGATGGAGTATAAAAGTCTTGCTACAGCTGTACAGGATATTGGTGAGGCCACACCTGGAATACTGCGTGCAGTTTTGGTTTCCGTATAGAATAAGGGGCCGCCCATTTAAAGAAAGAGATGAGGAGGAATTTCTTCTCTCAGAGGGTTGTAAATCTGTGGAATTTGCTGCCTCGGAGAGGCATTTGGGACATTGAATAAATTTAAGACAGAAATAGACAGTGTTATGTATGCAACACCTTGTAACCAGCATTTTACCGCCACCAGAGGGCGCATCTGTTGGAGGCCCAAGTGATCCCAGCATCCCTTGGGAGCACTGCATATAAGCAGGCCTCCCATGCTGTGCCAGCACTCTGGAGTCAGAATAAAGAGACTAAGGTTGCACTTACTCAAGTCTACAGTACTCAGTCACATTGCTTTATTTGAGACATAACAACTGGCGACAAGCAATAGATAACGAACCATTATGTGAAAATACAGAGAACTGTTGGTATCCTGGAGAAATTCTCAGAAGGTGACAATTGGGAAGCCTTCATGGAGCAACTCGACCAATACTTCATGGCCAACGAGCTGGAAGGGAATGAGAACGCTGCCAAATGAAGGACGATCCTCCTCACCATCTGTAGAGGAAATAATCTATGACCTCATGAAGAATCTTCTTGCTCCGGTGAAGCCAACAACCAAATCATCTGAAGAACTGTGTACGCTGATCCGGGAGCACCTAAATCCGAAGGAGAGCATTCTGATGGCAAGGTATCGATTTTATACATGTCAACGGTCTGAAGGCCAGGAAGTGGCGAGCTATGTCGCCGAACTAAGGCGCCTTGCAGGACATTGCGAATTCGGTGGATTCCTGGAGCAAATGCTAAGAGACTTTTTTGTACTTGGCATTGGCCAGGAGGTTATCCTTCGCAAACAATTGACTGTTGAAACACCGAACCTGAGCAAAGCCATAACGATAGCCCAGGCATTTATGTCCACCAGCGATAACACCAAACAAATTTCGCAGCATAAAGATGCTTTGGCAAGTACTGTACCCAAAATAACGTCGTTTTCAGGCAGGAATGCATATGGCAGAATGTACACACCTGCAGCTGCATAGAAAATAGGTGCAGGAGCAGGCCATTCAGCCCCTCCAGCCTGCACCGCCATTCAATGAGTTCATGGCTGAACATGAAACTTCAGTACCCCCTTCCTGCTTTCTCGCCATAACCCTTGATCCCCCGAGTAGTAAGGACTTCATCTAACTCCCTTTTGAATATATTTAGTGAATTGGCCTCAACTACTTTCTGTGGTAGAGAATTCCACAGGTTCACCACTCTCTGGGTGAAGAAGTTTCTCCTCATCTCGGTCCTAAATGGCTTACCCCTTATCCTCAGACTGTGACCCCTGGTTCTGGACTTCCCCAACATTGGGAACATTCTTTCTGCATCTAACCTGTCTAAATCCGTCAGAATTTTAAACGTTTCTATGAGGTCCCCTCTCATTCTTCTGAACTCCAGTGAATACAATCCCAATTGATCCAATCTTTCTTGATAGGTCAGTCCCGCCATCCCGGGAATCAGTCTGGTGAACCTTCGCTGCACTCCCTCAATAGCAAGAATGTCCTTCCTCAAGTTAGGAGACCAAAACTGTACACAATACTCCAGGTGTGGCCTCACCAAGGCCCTGTACAACTGTAGCAACACCTCCCTGCCCCTGTATTCAAATCCCCTCGCTATGAAGGCCAACATGCCATTTGCTTTCTTAACCGCCTGCTGTACCTGCATGCCAACCTTCAATGACTGATGTACCATGACACCCAGGTCTCGTTGCACCTTCCCTTTTCCTAATCTGTCACCATTCAGATAATAGTCTGTCTCTCTGTTTTTACCACCAAAGTGGATAACCTCACATTTATCCACATTATACTTCATCTGCCATGCATTTGCCCACTCACCTAACCTATCCAAGTCACTCTGCAGCCTAATAGCATCCTCCTCGCAGCTCACACTGCCACCCAACTTAGTATCATCCGCAAATTTGGAGATACTGCATTTAATCCCCTCGTCTAAATCATTAATGTACAATGTAAACAGCTGGGGCCCCAGCACAGAACCTTGCGGCACTCCACTAGTCACTGCCTGCCATTCTGAAAAGTACCCGTTTACTCCTACTCTTTGCTTCCTGTCTGACAACCAGTTCTCAATCCACGTCAGCACACTACCCCCAATCCCATGTGCTTTAACTTTGCACATTAATCTCTTGTGTGGGACCTTGTCGAAAGCCTTCTGAAAGTCCAAATATACCACATCAACTGGTTCTCCTTTGTCCACTTTACTGGAAACATCCTCAAAAAATTCCAGAAGATTTGTCAAGCATGATTTCCCTTTCACAAATCCATGCTGACTTGGACCTATCATGTCACCATTTTCCAGATGCACTGCTATGACATCCTTAATAATTGATTCCATCATTTTACCCACTACTGAGGTCAGGCTGACCGGTCTATAATTCTCTGTTTTCTCTCTCCCTCCTTTTTTAAAAAGTGGGGTTACATTGGCTACCCTCCACTCCATAGGAACTGATCCAGAGTCAATGGAATGTTGGAAAATGACTGTCAATGCATCCGCTATTTCCAAGGCCACCTCCTTAAGTACTCTAGGATGCAGTCCATCAGGCCCTGGGGATTTATCGGCCTTCAATCCCATCAATTTCCCCAACACAATTTCCTGACTAATAAAGATTTCCCTCAGTTCCTCTTCCTTACTAGACCCTCTGACCCCTTTTATATCCGGAAGGTTGTTTGTATCCTCCTTAGTGAATACCGAACCAAAGTACTTGTTCAATTGATCCGCCATTTCTTTGTTCCCCGTTATGACTTCCCCTGATTCTGACTGCAGGGGACCTACGTTTGTCTTCACCAACCTTTTTCTCTTTACATACCTATAGAAACTTTTGCAATCCGCCTTAATGTTCCCTGCAAGCTTCTTCTCGTACTCCATTTTCCCTGTCCTAATCAAACCCTTTGTCCTCCTCTGCTGAGTTCTAAATTTCTCCCAGTCCCCAGGTTCGCTGCCATTTCTGGCCAATTTGTATGCCACTTCCTTGGCTTTAATACTATCCCTGATTTCCCTAGATAGCCACGGTTGAGCCACCTTCCCCTTTTTATTTTTACGCCAGACAGGAATGTACAATTGTTGTACTTCATCCATGCGGTCTCTAAATGTCTGCCATTGCCCATCCACAGTCAACCCCCTAAGTATCATTCGCCAATCTATCCTAGCCAATTCACGCCTCATACCTTCAAAGTTACCCTTCTTTAAGTTCTGGACCATGATCTCTGAAATTACTGTTTCATTCTCCATCCTAATGCAGAATTCCACCATATTATGGTCACTCTTCCCCAAGGGGCCTCGCACAATGAGATTGCTAATTAATCCTCTCTCATTACACAACACCCAGTCTAAGATGGCCTCCCCCCTAGTTGGTTCCTCAACATATTGGTCTAGAAAACCATCCCTTATGCACTCCAGGAAATCCTCCTCCACCGTATTGCTTCCAGTTTGGCTAGCCCAATCTATGTGCATATTAAAGTCACCCATTATAACTGCTACACCTTTATTGCATGCACCCCTAATTTCCTGTTTGATGCCCTCCCCAACATCCCTATTACTGTTTGGAGGTCTGTACACAACTCCTACTAACGTTTTTTGCCCTTTGGTGTTCTGCAGCTCTACCCATATAGATTCCACATCATCCAAGCTAATGTCTTTCCTAACTATTGCATTAATCTCCTCTTTAACCAGCAATGCTACCCCACCTCCTTTTCCTTTTATTCTATCCTTCCTGAATGTTGAATACCCCTGAATGTTGAGTTCCCAGCCCTGATCATCCTGGAGCCACGTCTCCGTAATCCCAATCACATCATATTTGTTAACATCTATTTGCACAATTAATTCATCCACCTTATTGCGGATACTCCTTGCATTAAGACACAAAGCCTTCAGGCTTGTTTTATTAACACCCTTTGTCCTTTTAGAATTTTGCTGTACAGTGGCCCTTTTTGTTCTTTGCCTTGGGTTTCTCTGCCCTCCACTTTTCCTCATCTCCTTTCTGTCTTTTGCTTTTGGCTCCTTTTTGTTTCCCTCTGTCTCCCTGCATTGGTTCCCATCCCCCTGCCATATTAGTTTAAATCCTCCCCAACAGCACTAGCAAACACTCCCCCTAGGACATTGGTTCCAGTCCTGCCCAGGTGCAGACCGTCCGGTTTGTACTGGTCCCACCTCCCCCAGAACCGGTCCCAATGCCCCAGGAATTTGAATCCCTCCCTGCTGCACCACTGCTCAAGCCACGTATTCATCTGCGCTATCCTGCGATTCCTACTCTGACTATCACGTGGCACTGGTAGCAATCCCGAGATTACTACTTTTGAGGTCCTACTTTTTAATTTAGCTCCTAGCTCCTTAAATTCGTTTCGTAGGACCTCATCCCTTTTTTTGCCTATGTCGTTGGTACCAATGTGCACCACGACAACTGGCTGTTCTCCCTCCCATTTCAGAATGTCCTGCACCCGCTCCGAGACATCCTTGACCCTTGCACCAGGGAGGCAACATACCATCCTGGAGTCTCGGTTGCGGCCGCAGAAACGCCTATCTATTCCCCTCACAATTGAATCCCCTATCACTATCGCTCTCCCACTCTTTTTCTTGCCCTCCTGTGCAGCAGAGCCAGCCACGGTGCCATGAACTTGGCTGCTGCTGCCCTCCCCTGATGAGTCATTCCCCTCAACAGTACCCAAAGCGGTGTATCTGTTTTGCAGGGGGATGACCGCAGGGAACCCCTGCACTACCTTCCTTGCTCTACTCTTCCTGCTGGTCTTCCATTCCCTATTTGGCTGTGGACCCTTTCCCTGCGGTAAGACCAACTCACTACACGTGATACTCACGTCATTCTCAGCATCGTGGATGCTCCAGAGTAAATCCACCCTCAGCTCCAATTCCGTAACGCGGACCGTCAGGAGCTGGAGGCGGATACACTTCCCGCACACATAGTCGTCAGGGACACCGGAAGCGTCCCTGAGTTCCCACATGGTGCAGGAGGAGCATAACACCCGACCGAGCTCTCCTGCCATGTCTTAACCCTTAGATACACTTAAACTGGTAATAACAATGTTAAAAGTTACTGACCAATATAAGAAGAAAAAGAAAAACTACTCACCAATCACCAGCCAATCACTTACCCCCTAGGCTGTGACGTCACCTTTGTTTTTTTGCCTTCTCCCTGTAGCTGCACCGGCACGCCTCTCGCCGACCCCGGACTCGCGCTGCTCCGAGCTCCCGCCTCCTCGACTGACTGCTCGAACTGCTCGACTCCCGCTGGCCTTTATAGGCCTCTCGCCGACCCCGGACTCGCGCTGCTCCGAGCTCCCGCCTCCTCGACTGACTGCTCGAACTGCCCGACTCCCGCTGGCCTCAGATGACTCAGAGTCCGCCATCAAGTGTGAATGCGAGGCAATTAACACCTTGTTGGCGCTGCGGAGGTGATCATCGAACCCATCAATGCTGCTTCAAACACTATGTGTGCAAAGGCCGTGGAACAATGGGACACCTCCAGCGAATGTGCAGACGAGCTGAAAACCCTGCAAACCACCACGTTGCAGAGGAAGACCAATCTATGGCGGATCAAACTGAACTAGAGATTCGAACCGAGGAGGCAGAAGTGTACGGAGTACACACCTTCACCACGAAATGTCCACCGAACATGTTAAAAATTGATCTGAATGGAATTCCAGTATCCATGGAATTGGACACAGGTGCGAGTCAGTCTATCATGAGCAAGAAGGCCTTCGACAGGCTGTGGTGCAACAAGGCACAAAGGCCTAAGCTGAGCCCTATTTATACCAAGCTGAGAACTTACACTAAAGAGCTGATCCCTGTAATTGGCAGTGTAGCAGTAAAAATCTCCTATGATGGAGCGGTGCACGAACTACCACTATGGATTGTACCAGGAGATGGCCCACACTGTTCGGCAGAAGCTGGCTGGGAAAAATCTGCTGGAACTGGGACAATATCAGAGTGCTTTCGTCTGTCGACGACGCCTCATATGCCCAGGTTTTGAGCAAGTTCCCGTTGTTGTTTGAGCCAGGCATCGGAAGTTTCTCGGAGGTGAAGGTGCAGATCCACTTGGTTCCCGATACACGACCCATCCACCACAAGGCACGTGCGGTGCTATACATGATGCGAGAGAAAGTGGAGATCGAGCTAGACAGGTTGCAACGAGAGGGTATCATCGCACCGGCTGAGTTCAACGATTGGCCAGTCCAATTGTTCCGGTTCTCAAGGGCGATGGCACGTTCAGCATTTGTGGGGGCTATAAAGTAACGTTTAACCATTTTTCGCTGCAGGACCAGTACCCGCTACCTAAGGCAGACGACCTATTTGCGACACTGGCAGGAGGGAAGACGTTCACCAAATTGGACCTGACCTCAGCCTACATGACGCAGGAGCTGGCAGAATCTTCGAAAGGCCTCACCTGCATCAACACGCACAAAGGTCTGTTCATCTACAATAGATGCCTGTTTGGGACTCGATCGGCCGTGGCTATTTTTCAAAGGAACATGTAAAGTCTGCTAAAGTCGGTTCCACGTAGCATGGTTTTCCAGGATGACATATTGATCACAGGTCGGGACACCATCGAACACTTGCAGAACCTGGAAGAGGTTCTAAGTCGGCTAGATCTGTAGGACTCAGGTTGAAATGCTCGAAGTTTTCCTGGCACCAGAGGTCGAGTTCTTAGGGAGAAGAATCGCAGCAGACGGCATCAGACCCACCGACGCCAAGATGGAGGCCATTAAGAACGCGCCGAGACCACAGAACGTGACGGAGCTGCGGTCATTCCTGGGACTCCATTTGGTAATTTCCTACCCGGGTTAAGCACCTTGCTAGTACCTCTACATGTGTTGCTACGCAAGGGAGATGACTGGGTATGGGAGAAATCACAAGAGACTGCTTTTGAGAAAGCCAGAAATCTGTAATGTTCCAACAAACTGCTTGTTCTGTATGACCCATGTAAACGTTTAGTGCTAGCTTGCGGTGCATCTTCGTATGGGGTCGGGTGTGTGTTACAACAAGCAAACGAATCGCGAACATTGCAACCGGTCGCTTATGCGTCCAGGAGTTTGTCCAAGGCCGAAAGGGCTTTCAGCATGATTGAAAAAGAAGCTCTGGCATGCGGTTATGAGGTGGAAAAAATGCACCAGTATCTGGTTGGGCTTAAGTTCGAGTTAGAAACTGATCATAAGCCGCTCATATCGCTATTCTCAGAGAGCAAAGGTACTAATACCAATGCCTTTGCTCGCATCCAAAGATGGGCGCTCATGCTGTCTGCATATAACTATGTAATTCGCCACAAGCCAGGCACAGAGAACTGCGCTGATGTTCTGTCAGCTACCATTGCCCACCACCAGGGTGGAAATGTCACAGCCTGCAGGCTTGCTCTTGGTGATGGATGCATTTGAAAACGAAAAGTCACCCGTTACGGCCCTCCAGATCAGGACCTGGACCAGCCAGGATCCTTTACTGTCCTTTGTAAAAAACTGTGTCCTCCATGGGAGCTGGTCCAGCGTCCCAGCGGAGATGCATAAAGAGATCAAGCCATTTCAGCGGCGCAAATACGAAATGTCCATACAGGCGGACTGTCTTTTGTGGGGTAATCGCGTGGTTTTGCCGAAGGAAGGCAGGGAAACGTTCATACGCGACCTACACAATACCCACCCAGGCATTGTGATGATGAAAGCTGTAGCCAGATTCCATGTGTGGTGGCCCGGCATCGACTCAGATTTGGAGTCTTGTGTGCGCCAATGCAACACTTGCTCTCAACTGAGCAATGCACCCAGGGAGGTACCGCTAAGTTTGTGGTCATGGCCCTCCAAACCGTGGTCTAGAATCCACGTTGACTTCGCCTGTTTCTCGGCAAAATGTTTTTGGTTGTTGTGGATGCTTATTCAAAATGGATTGAGTGTGTAATAATGTCTGTAAGCACGTCCACTGCCACCATCGAAAGCCTACAAACCATGTTTGCCATGCACGGCCTGCCTGATGTCCTTGTCAGCGACAATGGGCCATGCTTCACCAGTGCTGAATTCAAGGAATTCATGACCCGCAATGGGATCAAGCACGTCACATCTGCCCCGCTCAAGACCGCATCTAATGGCCAGGCAGAACGGGCAGTCCAAACCATCAAGCAAAGCTTGAAACGCATGTCGGAAGGCTCCCTGCAGACCCACCTGTCCAGAGTCCTGCTCAGCAACACACAAGACCCCACTCGCTCACCAGGATTCCCCCTGCCGAACTGCTCATGAAAAGGGCACTCAAAACAAGGCTCTCGCTAGTCCACCCCGATCTCCATGATCATGTCGAGGGCAGGCGGCATCAACAAAGCATGTAAATTTGTCACGCGATATTGAAGTCAATGACCCTGTATTTGTACTCAACTATGGACATGGTCCCAAATGGCTTGCTGGCACTGTCGAAGCCAAAGAAGGGAGTAGGGTGTTTGAGGTCAAACTTGCAAATGGATTAACTTGCAGTAAGCATTTGGACCAAAACAAACTGCGATTCACAGACAGCCACGAGCAATCTGAAGAGGACACCACCAACTTCGACCCTCCGATACACACACAAGTGGCAACCGACATCACGGTTGATCACGAAGCTGAACTCATCATCCCCAGCAGCCCAGCAAGGCCAGCTGCACAGCAGCCCAGCGAAGGCCCAACCAACTCACCTGCAGCTGTGTTTGTACCGAGACAATCGATTAGGGAGCGGAAAGCCCCAGATCGTCTCATCCTGTAAATAAGTGTATTATTGACTTTGGGCGGAGGTGGGGCGGGGGGGGTGATGTTATGTATGCAACACCTTGTAACTAGCATTTTACTGCCACCAGAGGGTGCATCTGTTGGAGTCCCAAAGGATCCCAGCATCCCTTGGGAGCACTGCATATAAGCCGGCCTCCCATGCTATGCTAGCACTCTGGAGTCAGAATAAAGAGACGAAGGTCACACTTACTCAAATCTACAGTACTCAGTCACATTGCTTTGTTTGAGACATAACAGACAGTTTCTTAAACGATAAGGGGATAAGGGGTTATGGGGAGTGGGTGGGGAAGTGGAGCTGAGTCCATTATCAGATCAACCATGATCTTATTAAATGGCGGAGCGGGCTCGATGGGGCCGTATGGCCTACTCCTGTTCCTATTTCTTAGTTCTTATGTTTTTGTGGTCAGAATGATTTCATTGAGGCCCCTTTAAGATGCAGTTTTCGAAGAGTTTCAGTGATAAGTTGCAGCTGGAAATTTGTGTCCTCCTGTAGGATTGGTATGCATGGCAAGCATTCAGAGCACTGTAAAGCAGTTTGAGTGCTTTGCATGGAGCAACAGTCAATCTGTATCATGGTGCAATAAAACACTTTAACGTGATATTCATACTCATAATATTTAGTAGAAAGTACTTGTACATAGCCTTACCTTGACTAATTTCTTCAAATCTAAATGCTTCCTAATTTGGCATCAGCACCTCTGGGTGCTAAAGACTGCATTTATACACTTTGGAGCACTTTACAGTCTGGAATGTGCCTGGCAATGCCAAGTAGCACAACCCTCTATCACACTGTTTACATCAACACCATGGCCTATAAATTTAGCTGCACAGTACCTGTTTATAGTCGCAAACTGGCCTACTAAATCCCTGATATAGTCGGCAGAAAGCGCGCGAACATTTCCGGCTGCAAGTTTGCCGCCCGCCATATTCGAAATGGTCACAGTTGAGACTTAATGAGGTGAATTTCACCCCCAAAAAACAGGTGGGTTGGGGTCGGGTGAGATGTCAACATTTTTAAAATCTCAAACCCAACCCAAGCTGGGATTAACGGAGGCGGGACATGGGGCAGGCAGCCAACCCAACCTGGGATTAACGGAGGCGGGACATGGGGCAGGCAGCCAACCCAAGCTGGGATTAACGGAGGCGGGACATGGGGCAGGCAGCCAACCCAACCTGGGATTAACGGAGGCGGGACATGGGGCAGGCAGCCAACCTGCTCCCATGAGGTGAGTTGGCAATTTTAAAATTTTAATAAGGCTGGCAGCTTCAGATTTAACCTGGTTTAACCCTGGCTGGTCGGGTTTCCCAGGCCTTGAGAAACCCAACAGCTGGAGGGAGGCAAGGATAGCTTCGGGGAGATGGTTGTTGCCTTTACTACATTGTTTGTGGGCCAGAAAGAGCAGGAGAGCTCCCCCCCACCCCCCCTCCCCCGAGTCCTCCAAGGTTATTACCAGTTTAAGTGTATCTAAGGGTTAAGACATGGCAGGAGAGCTCGGTCGGGTGTTGTGCTCCTCCTGTACCATGTGGGAACTCAGGGACGCTTCCGGTGTCCCTGACGACTATGTGTGCGGGAAGTGTATCCGCCTCCAGCTCCTGACGGTCCGCGTTACGGAATTGGAGCTGAAGGTGGATTCACTCTGGAGCATCCACGATGCTGAGAATGACGTGAGTATCACGTGTAGTGAGTTGGTCTTACCGCAGGGAAAGGGTCCACAGCCAGATAGGGAATGGAAGACCAGCAGGAAGAGTAGAGCAAGGAAGGTAGTGCAGGGGTCCCCTGCGGTCATCCCCCTGCAAAACAGATACACCGCTTTGGGTACTGTTGAGGGGAATGACTCATCAGGGGAGGGCAGCAGCAGCCAAGTTCATGGCACCATGGTTGGCTCTGCTGCACAGGAGGGCAAGAAAAAGAGTGGGAGAGCGATAGTGATAGGGGATTCAATTGTGAGGGGAATAGATAGGCGTTTCTGCGGCCGCAACCGAGACTCCAGGATGGTATGTTGCCTCCCTGGTGCAAGGGTCAAGGATGTCTCGGAGCGGGTGCAGGACATTCTGAAATGGGAGGGAGAACAGCCAGTTGTCGTGGTGCACATTGGTACCAACGACATAGGCAAAAAAAGGGATGAGGTCCTACGAAACGAATTTAAGGAGCTAGGAGCTAAATTAAAAAGTAGGACCTCAAAAGTAGTAATCTCGGGATTGCTACCAGTGCCACGTGATAGTCAGAGTAGGAATCGCAGGATAGCGCAGATGAATACGTGGCTTGAGCAGTGGTGCAGCAGGGAGGGATTCAAATTCCTGGGGCATTGGGACCGGTTCTGGGGGAGGTGGGACCAGTACAAACCGGACGGTCTGCACCTGGGCAGGACTGGAACCAATGTCCTCGGGGGAGTGTTTGCTAGTGCTGTTGGGGAGGATTTAAACTAATATGGCAGGGGGATGGGAACCAATGCAGGGAGACAGAGGGAAACAAAAAGGAGCCAAAAGCAAAAGACAGAAAGGAGATGAGGAAAAGTGTAGGGCAGAGAAACCCAAGGCAAAGAACAAAAAGGGCCACTGTACAGCAAAATTCTAAAAGGACAAAGGGTGTTAATAAAACAAGCCTGAAGGCTTTGTGTCTTAATGCAAGGAGTATCCGCAATAAGGTGGATGAATTAATTGTGCAAATAGATGTTAACAAATATGATGTGATTGGGATTACGGAGACGTGGCTCCAGGATGATCAGGGCTGGGAACTCAACATTCAGGGGTATTCAACATTCAGGAAGGATAGAATAAAAGGAAAAGGAGGTGGGGTAGCATTGCTGGTTAAAGAGGAGATTAATGCAATAGTTAGGAAAGACATTAGCTTGGATGATGTGGAATCTATATGGGTAGAGCTGCAGAACACCAAAGGGCAAAAAACGTTAGTAGGAGTTGTGTACAGACCTCCAAACAGTAATAGGGATGTTGGGGAGGGCATCAAACAGGAAATTAGGGGTGCATGCAATAAAGGTGTAGCAGTTATAATGGGTGACTTTAATATGCACATAGATTGGGCTAGCCAAACTGGAAGCAATACGGTGGAGGAGGATTTCCTGGAGTGCATAAGGGATGGTTTTCTAGACCAATATGTTGAGGAACCAACTAGGGGGGAGGCCATCTTAGACTGGGTGTTGTGTAATGAGAGAGGATTAATTAGCAATCTCATTGTGCGAGGCCCCTTGGGGAAGAGTGACCATAATATGGTGGAATTCTGCATTAGGATGGAGAATGAAACAGTAAATTCAGAGACCATGGTCCAGAACTTAAAGAAGGGTAACTTTGAAGGTATGAGGCGAGAATTGGCTAGGATAGATTGGCGAATGATACTTAGTGGGTTGACTGTGGATGGGCAATGGCAGACATTTAGAGACCGCATGGATGAAGTACAACAATTGTACATTCCTGTCTGGCGTAAAAATAAAAAGGGGAAGGTGGCTCAACCGTGGCTATCTAGGGAAATCAGGGATAGTATTAAAGCCAAGGAAGTGGCATACAAATTGGCCAGAAATAGCAGCGAACCTGGGGACTGGGAGAAATTTAGAACTCAGCAGAGGAGGACAAAGGGTTTGATTAGGACAGGGAAAATGGAGTACGAGAAGAAGCTTGCAGGGAACATTAAGGCGGATTGCAAAAGTTTCTATAGGTATGTAAAGAGAAAAAGGTTGGTGAAGACAAACGTAGGTCCCCTGCAGTCAGAATCAGGGGAAGTCATAACGGGGAACAAAGAAATGGCGGATCAATTGAACAAGTACTTTGGTTCGGTATTCACTAAGGAGGATACAAACAACCTTCCGGATATAAAAGGGGTCAGAGGGTCTAGTAAGGAAGAGGAACTGAGGGAAATCTTTATTAGTCGGGAAATTGTGTTGGGGAAATTGATGGGATTGAAGGCAGATAAATCCCCAGGGCCTGATGGCCTGCATCCTAGAGTACTTAAGGAGGTGGCCTTGGAAATAGCGGATGCATTGACAGTCATTTTCCAACATTCCATTGACTCTGGATCAGTTCCTATGGAGTGGAGGGTAGCCAATGTAACCCCACTTTTTAAAAAAGGAGGGAGAGAGAAAACAGGGAATTATAGACCGGTCAGCCTGACCTCAGTAGTGGGTAAAATGATGGAATCAATTATTAAGGATGTCATAGCAGTGCATCTGGAAAATGGTGACATGATAGGTCCAAGTCAGCATGGATTTGTGAAAGGGAAATCATGCTTGACAAATCTTCTGGAATTTTTTGAGGATGTTTCCAGTAAAGTGGACAAAGGAGAACCAGTTGATGTGGTATATTTGGACTTTCAGAAGGCTTTCGACAAGGTCCCACACAAGAGATTAATGTGCAAAGTTAAAGCACATGGGATTGGGGGTAGTGTGCTGACGTGGATTGAGAACTGGTTGTCAGACAGGAAGCAAAGAGTAGGAGTAAACGGGTACTTTTCAGAATGGCAGGCAGTGACTAGTGGAGTGCCGCAAGGTTCTGTGCTGGGGCCCCAGCTGTTTACATTGTACATTAATGATTTAGACGAGGGGATTAAATGCAGTATCTCCAAATTTGCGGATGATACTAAGTTGGGTGGCAGTGTGAGCTGCGAGGAGGATGCTATGAGGCTGCAGAGTGACTTGGATAGGTTAGGTGAGTGGGCAAATGCATGGCAGATGAAGTATAATGTGGATAAATGTGAGGTTATCCACTTTGGTGGTAAAAACAGAGAGACAGACTATTATCTGAATGGTGACAGATTAGGAAAAGGGAAGGTGCAACGAGACCTGGGTGTCATGGTACATCAGTCATTGAAGGTTGGCATGCAGGTACAGCAGGCGGTTAAGAAAGCAAATGGCATGTTGGCCTTCATAGCGAGGGGATTTGAATACAGGGGCAGGGAGGTGTTGCTACAGTTGTACAGGGCCTTGGTGAGGCCACACCTGGAGTATTGTGTACAGTTTTGGTCTCCTAACTTGAGGAAGGACATTCTTGCTATTGAGGGAGTGCAGCGAAGGTTCACCAGACTGATTCCCGGGATGGCGGGACTGACCTATCAAGAAAGATTGGATCAATTGGGCTTGTATTCACTGGAGTTCAGAAGAATGAGAGGGGACCTCATAGAAACGTTTAAAATTCTGACGGGTTTAGACAGGTTAGATGCAGAAAGAATGTTCCCAATGTTGGGGAAGTCCAGAACCAGGGGTCACAGTCTGAGGATAAGGGGTAAGCCATTTAGGACCGAGATGAGGAGAAACTTCTTCACCCAGAGAGTGGTGAACCTGTGGAATTCTCTACCACAGAAAGTAGTTGAGGCCAATTCACTAAATATATTCAAAAGGGAGTTAGATGAAGTCCTTACTACTCGGGGGATCAAGGGTTATGGCGAGAAAGCAGGAAGGGGGTACTGAAGTTTCATGTTCAGCCATGAACTCATTGAATGGCGGTGCAGGCTAGAAGGGCTGAATGGCCTGCTCCTGCACCTATTTTCTATGTTTCTATGTTTCTATGTTTCTATGTTTCTATGTACCTTCTTGCCTTGGATCGAACCCTCCCCTCCCATACAAAGACCATCCGGGGTCAGGGATTGGACCCCCCATTAGGGGATCGAACACCACCATAACGGGGATTGGATCCCCCCCCACCCCAGATGGGATCCCCGCCCCCCATGCTCCTACTAGCAGCTGCAGGGCCCCTACCTGCGGCTGCAGCCTGCTCACCGCACAGCGGGAAACCAAACCTGTCAGGCAGACTGACTTCTGGGCAGGTAGCCTGACAAAGAACAAATTCATACTGTTATGTATCTGGACTTGTATATACTCTGTACAGCCACCAGAGGGTTCATTCCCCGGAGTCCCAAGGGATCGCATAATCCCTTGGGGGCACAGGTATTTAAGGAGGCTTCACAGGCTGGAGAGGCACTCTAGAGACCTGCAATAAAAGACTAAGGTCACACTTTACTTTGCACTCACAGTGTTCAGTCTGACTCTTTCTCCATACACTACAACTGGCGACGAGACACAGACAGCGAACCCAAAGATGCAGAGAACAGTGGGTATCCTGCAGAAATTCTCGGAGGGAGATGATTGGGAAACTTTTGTGGGGCGACTCGACCAATACTTCGTGGCACAACGAGCTAGATGGGGAAGAGAGCGCTGCCAAATGAAGGGTGATCCTCCTCACCGTCTGTGGGGCACCAACGTATGGACTCATTAAGAATCTGCTCACTCCAGCGAAACCCACGGAGAAATCATACAACGATTTGTGCACACTGGTCCGAGAGCATTTGAACCCGAAGGAAAGCGTTCTGATGGCGAGGTACCAGTTCTACACCTACAAAAGATCTGAAGGCCAGGTAGTGGGGACTTATGTCGCCGAGCTAAGACGCCTTGCAGGACATTGCAAATTTGAAGGACATTTGGAGCACATGCTCAGAGACTTTTTCGTACTTGGCATTGGCCACGGAACCATACGTCGCAAACTTTTGACTGTAGAGACCCCAAACTTGAGTAAGGCCATAGCGATAGCCCAGGCGTTCATTGCCACCAGTGACAATACTAAGCAAATCTCTCAGCACACAAGTGCTGCTACAAGTACTGTGAACAAAGTGATGTTGTTTTCGAATCGTAACGGACAGGGCAGGTCACACATACCTGCAGCTACACGTCCGCAGATGTCTCAGAGACCACCATCAAGGGTGATGAATGCAAGGCCATTAATAACCTTGTTGGCACTGTGGGGGTGATCATCCTTTCCATTCATGCCGATTCAAAGGATACATTTGCAAGGGCTGTGGAACAATGGGACACCTCTAACGAGTGTGCAGGTGAGCTACTAGGTCTGCTAAACCTGCAAACCACCATGTTGCAGAGGAGGACAGTTCCACGGAGGATCACGACGAAACAGAATCTCTGATGGAGGAGGCAGAGGTACATGGGGTGCACACATTCACCACGAATTGTTCCCCGCTAATGCTGAACTAAATAGACTCACGGTGTCAATGGAGCTGGACACGGGCGTGAGCCAGTCCATTATGGGCAAAAAGACTTTTGAACGGTTGTGGTGCAACAAGGCCTCAAGGCCAATCTTAACTCCAATTCGCATGAAACTAAGAACTTACACGAAAGAACTGTAATTGGCAGTGCGACCATAAAGCTCTCCTACGATGGAGCGGTGCACAAACTACCACTCTGGGTGGTACTGGGCGATGGTCCCACACTGCTCGGCAGGAGCTGGCTGGGAAAGATACGCTGGAACTGGGACGATGTCCGAGCGCTATCGCCCGCTGACGACACTTCGTGTGCACAGGTCTTCAACAAATTTCCTTCGCTGTTCGAACCAGGCATCGGGAAATTCCAAGGAGCAAAATTGCAGATCCACCTAATTCCGGGGGCGCGACCCATCCATCACAAGGTGAGAGCAGTACCGTACATGATGAGAGAAAGGGTAGAAATCGAGCTCGACCGGCTACAAAGAGAGAGCATCATATCACCGAACGAGTTCAGTGAGTGGGCCAGTCCTCAAGGGAGACGGCATCGTCAGAATCTGTGGCGATTACAAAGTAACAATCAATCGTTTCTCCCTGCAGGACCAATACCCACTTCCAAAAGCCAGGGCCACGGGCTGAGCGGGGCCTCCCTGGGGGCATTACCCAGCTGGGCACAGGTCGTGCACCTGCGAACAGAGTGTTCCAGGTCTGAATCAATACCAGGCCACCAAACGTGTGACCGGGCAATGGCCTTCATCATCACAATGCCTGGGTGCTCGCTGTGGAGTTCCCTGATGAATGCCTCTCTGCCCTTCTGGGGCATGACTACCCGGCATGACTACCCGGCTGCCCCATAGTAGGCAGTCGGCTTGGATGGAGAACTCATTCATCCGCCTGTGGAACGGTCTGACCTCCTCAGGGCATGCTCCGTGTGCGGACTGCCAATCCCTAGTCAGGACACATTTCTTAATCAAGGATAGGAGGGGATAAGAACATAAGAACATAAGAACATAAGAATTAGGAACAGGAGTAGGCCATCTAGCCCCTCGAGCCTGCTCCGCCATTCAACAAGATCATGGCTGATCTGGCCGTGGACTCAGCTCCACTTACCCGCCCTCTCCCCGTTAACCTTAATTCCCTTATTGGTTAAAAATCTATCTATCTGTGACTTGAATACATTCAATGAGCTAGCCTCAACTGCTTCCTTGGGCAGAGAATTCCACAGATTCACAACCCTCTGGGAGAAGAAATTCCTTCTCAACTCGGTTTTAAATTGGCTCCCCGTATTTTGAGATTGTGCCCCCTAGTTCTAGTCTCCCCGACCAGTGGAAACAACCTCTCTGCCTTTATCTTGTCTATCCCTTTCATTATTTTAAATGTTTCTCTAAGATCACCCCTCATCCTTCTGAACTCCAATGAGTAAAGACCCAGTCTACTCAATCTATCATCATAAGGTAACCCCCTCATCTCCAGAATCAGCCTCGTGAATCGTCTCTGTACCCCCTCCAAAGCTAGTATATCCTTCCTTAAGTAAGGTGACCAAAACTGTACGCAGTACTCCAGGTGCGGCCTCACCAATACCCTGTACAGTTGCAGAAGGACCTCCCTACTTTTGTACTCCATCCCTCTCGCAATGAAGGCCAACATTCCATTCGCCTTCCTGATTACCTGCTGCACCTGCAAACTAACTTTTTGGGATTCATGCACTTCTTCTGGAACAACAGGAAGCACTGGGTCTCTGCTGCGGTCTTGAGTCTCCCGCTTGAGGAGAGCGGTCAGTCGTTGGTGTGCGTCAGCGCCCAGCTCGCGGCTTTCCGTCTTCAGACCCTGCAGAGATACCTTTACATCGAGCCCCCTCCTAGGTGGTGTGCTCTGGCGACGTATTTCTTCCGCCAGCAGCGCGACCTCAATTACGACACGCAGCTCCTGTTTGTGAACTTGGGGGGTGTCAGGACCGCCCTCCGGGAGCTGCCTGTCTTTTACAAGGAACTCATCAGGGTCTGGAACAAAGTCTCCACCAAGCGCAGCTCTCCGCCGGCTGGAGTGGCGGCCGTCCAGCAGGAGCCGCTGCTCGGGAATCCGTACCTCCACGACCGAGGTTTTATGTGGCGGTCGGAAGAGAGGGCTGTGGCTGGTGAGGTGACCAGGGTCAGGGACCTGCTCGATGGCGGAGGAGCGGGCTGGATGGCGCCAGACACGCTGGCGCGGCGCCTAAATTCTGCCAACGTCCGCCACGCGGCCGATGCCATCGAGTCGCTAAAAACAGCTCTGGGCCCTGACTCCGTTAGGTGCATCGAGGAGGCTCAAGCACGTGGGGAGATCCCATCCGAACTGACCCCCGTCCGGACGGAATTCCTCATCGGCGCCAAACCCCGGAACCTCCCTCGGGGGCCGGCGCCTCACAACTTGAGCCGCCTCGGGGAAATCCCCTCCGTGCCTTTCAGTTCCGCGCGGAGGGGTTTCCTGTACGGGCTGCTCCTGCACACCCTCAACTTTGCCATCCTCGCCGGCCGTCTGGACACGCCATGGCGTACCATCTTGCCGTCCGGAGGAGGCGGGGGTCCCAATGGAGGGCACTCTACGCAGGGGTCCTCCCACTATTCATCGGGGACTTGGCCTGGAGGGTGGTGCACGGAGCAGTGCCGTGCAACAAATTTTTAAGCCGGTTCACGGACTCCCAGGCCGCCTGCAATTTCTGCGGTCTGGAAGAGTCCGTGTTCCATGTTTTTATGGAATGTACAAGGTTGCAGCCCCTGTTTTATTATTTGAAGGGGCTGCTCCTGAAATTCTGGCTGCACTTCAGTCCCACTCTCCTGATCTTTGGGCACCCTGTGCGGAGGGGAGCGGGTAGGTCCGAAGGCCTCCTCGTAGGACTGCTCCTGGGCACGGCCAAGGGTGCCATCAGCCAGTCCAGGCAACGGGCGGTCGAGGGGGTCGTTCAACCTGACTGCCTGCCTCTCTTCCGCTCTTACATCCGGTCCAGGGTGTCCTTGGAGATGGAGCACGCGGTGTCCACCGGTACGCTCGCGGCCTTCCGCGAGAGGTGGGCACCGGAGGGACTGGAGTGCATCATCACGCCCGGCAACCAAATTTTAATTTGATTTTACGTTTTAAAGTTTAATTTGTTTTAAATGCCGGTGCTTTTAGTGTCCCCTTCCCTTTTATAGGGGGCACTGGAAAATTGTGATTTTAGTGCCCAAAAAAAAAACAAAAAAAAAGAAAAACTAAAAAAAGAAAGGAAAAAAAGGGCCTTTGTAAATGTCTGGTGTGTCACCCAGGTCGGGTGGCACGATTTAATGTTTTATGTTTTTGCAGGTAGACTCTAAAAGAGTTTCATGCACAAGGACCCCCAGGTCCCTCTGCAGCGCAGCATGTTGTAATTTCTCCCCATTCAAATAATATTCCCTTTTACTGTTTTTTTTCCCAAGGTGGATGACCTCACACTTTCCAACATTGTATTCCATCTGCCAAACCTTAGCCCATTCGCTTAACCTAGCTAAATCTCTTTGCAGCCTTTCTGTGTCCTCGACACAACCCACTTTCCCACTAATCTTTGTGTCATCTGCACAAAGATCTCTGTTTGTCCCGATTTTGATCTGATGGGCAGTGATGGGGGAGCCGGCACTGTCAAAGGCATCGACAGCCATGATCATCTCAGTGCTTTGCTCCGCTGCCCCCTCAGTGGTGGCCAGTGGGAGCCTGCTGAGTGCGTCAGCGCAGTTTTCAGTGCCGGGCCGGTGCCGGATGGAGTCGTCATAAGCAGCTCGCATGAGGGCCCACCGCTGTATGCGAGCTGATGCGTTGGCATTGACAGCCTTGCTGTCTGACAACAGGGATGTGAGTGGCTTGTGGTCTGTCTCTAATTCAAACTTCCTACCGAAGAGGTACTGATGCATTTTTTTTACACCATCGACACATGCAAGCGCTTCCTTCTCGACCATGCCATATCCCCGTTCTGCTTGAGAGAGCGACCTGTAGGCATAAGCCACAGGTTGTAGTTGACCCTCAGCATTATCCTGCTGCAACACGCACCCAACCCCATAGGACGATGCATCACAAGTCAGAACTAAACGTTTCCAGGGGTCGTACAGGATCAAAAACTTGTTTGAACACAATAGGTTTCGCGCCCGATCAAAAGCCCGTTCCTGACAGTCCCCCCAAAACCAATCGCAACCCTTACGCAGGAGCACGTGTAGCGGCTCCAACAACATGCTCAAGTTCGGCAGAAAGTTCCCGAAATAGTTCAACAGTCCCAGGAATGAACGCAGCTCCGATGTGTTGCAGGGCCTGGGTGCTCGTCGAATCGCCTCTGTTTTGGATTCGGTGGGCCGAATCCTATCTGCAGCAACCCTCCTGCCCAGAAACTCAACCTCGGGAGCTAAAAACACACATTTAGACTTCTTGAGTCGCAGGCCTACCCGGTCCAGTCAGCGTAGTGCCTCCTCCAGGTTGTGGAAGTGTTCCTCGGTATCTCGACCCGTGATGAGGATGTCATCCTGGAATACGATCGTTCCCGGAATGGATTTAAATCGGCTTTCCATGTTACGTTGAAAAATCGCGGCTGCTGATCGAATGCCAAACGGGCACCTGTTATACGCAAACAGTCCCTTGTGTGTGGTGATGGTGGTCAGTAGTTTGGATTAGTCGGCCAGTTCCTGGATCATATAGGCTGAAGTGAGGTCCAACTTGGTGAACAGCTTGCCGCCTGTCAGCGTGGTGAAGAGGTCCTCCGCTCTTGGGAGCGGATATTGGTCTTGTAGGGATACCCGATTGATGGTGGCCTTGTAGTCACCACAGATCCTGACAGAGCCATCCGCTTTTAGAACGGGAACGATGGGGCTCGCCCAGTCGCTGAATTCAACAGGCGAGATGCTGCCCTCTCGCAACAGCCGGTCCAATTCGCTCTCGATTTTTTCCCGCATCACATACGGCACCGCTCTGGCTTTGTGGTGCACTGGCCTGGCATCCGGGGTGATGTGTATCACAACTTTAGTGCCTTTGAAAGTCCCAATGCCCGGTTGAAATAATGACTCGAATTGTTGTAGGACTTGTGAGCACGAACTTCGCTCCACAGAGGACATTGCATGAACATCCCCCCATTTCCAGTTCATCTCGGCTAACCAGCTCCTCCCCAACAGTGCAGGACCATTGCCCGGGACAATCCAGAGTGGCAGCCGGTTCACTGACCCATTGTGTGTGATAGCCATCATTGCACTGCCTAGCACCGGAATGATTTCCTTGGTGTAAGTCCGTAATTGTGTCTCAATACGTTCTAACTTGGGTCTACTGGCTTTGAATGGCCACAGCTTCTCGAATTGCTAAACGCCCATGAGTGACTGGCTGGCCCCAGTGTCCAGCTCCATACGTACTGGGATACCGTTCAACAAAACCCTCATCATCATTGGTGGCGTTTTGATGTATGAACTGTGAATATTCGCCACATGGACCCGCTGAACCTTGGCGTCCATCGATTTGCCCCAAAAGTCATCCTGCCTCACAGAATCCTCTTCTGGTCCATCTGTCTCATATATCAGTCTGGTTGCAGGTTTTCTACACATTCGAGCTAAATGGCCACTGAGATTGCAGTTTCTGCAGACAAAATGTTGGAATCTGCAAGATCGGGCCGAGTTTTTTCCCCCACACCTCCAACATGAGTTAAAGTTTCCATTGTTGGGGACAAAGGGACTATGGCCAGGAATTCCGCGTTGACTCTCCCTTTAACGGCTTTTAAGTACCCTATTAGTGGGTGTCAATGGCCCCATCCCGGTCCGCATTGTCCACTGTGATGGCGTGAACGACCGTTCAGCCTGCCATAGTCTCTGTTGAGATCCTGCTCTGGGATCTATTGCTGCCTGGTAAATGTCGGACTGCCCCTGCCTGCCTGCTGGGCTCTGAGTAGCATTTATGATGTTGACTCCCTGATCCATCGCCGTGGTAGAGGCAGAATTGCGCGCGTATATCATTTTCGTCTCTTCCTCCCCCGCCATGAAAGTTTGAGCTAACAACGCTGCCGCTTCCAAGGTCAAGTCCTTGGTCTCAATTAACTTGCAAGAAATTCCCGCATGACCGATACCCTCGATAAAGAAGTCCCTTAGCATCTCCCCCCTGCAGGCATCTGTGAACTTACCCTGCTGGCCAAACGCCGGAGGTCCGCTACAAAGTCCGGTATGCTCTGTCCTTCACGACGTCGGTGGGTGTAGAATCTGTGTCGAGCCATATCTATGCTGCTTGCTGGTTTGAGGTATTCCCCGATTAATTTGCTGAGCTCTTCAAAGGTTTTGTCCGACGGCTTTTTGGGTGCCAGTAAGTCCTTCATGAGCACATAAGTCTTTGGCCCGCAGCTGGTCAGGAGATGAGCCCATCGCTTGTTGGCTACTGCATCCCCCCAGCCAGTCTTTCATAACGAAGCTTTGCTGAAGCCTCTCGACAAAATCGTCCCAGTCTTCCCCAACACAGTACCGTTCATCTGTGCTGCCGATGGCCATTCTCGTGGGTCGTGAATTCCCATTTCTCGTCGCCAATGTAAAGTCCTTACCCTACAGCATGAAACCACATGAGGCACATTCCAGGGACAAGGCCACTCTGTGATCTGCTCTTTATTACAGGACTCCAGAAGTGATGACCCTGCATGGGACCTCCCTTTATATACCTGTGTGATCAGGTAAGGAGTGTCTCCCACAAGTTCACCCCTGTGGTCAAGGTGAGCATCTGAGTTGAGTGTATACAGTAATACAGTGGCATTACATTGTAGTTACAAACATGACAGAGTTCTTGGGAAGGAGGACTGCGGCGGACGGCATCAGGCCCATCAACGCAAAGACGGAGGCAATCGAGAATGCACCGAGGCCACAGAACGTGACGGAGCTGCGGTCATTTCTGGGACTCCTGAACTACTTTGGTAACTTCTTACCAGGTCTCAGCACCCTGCTAGAACCACTACAGGTCTTACTATGAAAAGGGGGCGAATAGGTTTGAGGCAAAAACCAAGAAAATGACTTTGTAAAAGCGAGAAAATTGTTCTGCTCAAGCAAATTGCTTGTGTTGTATGATCCATGTAAACATTTAGTACTAGCATGAGATGCGTCATCATATTGTGTCGAGTGTGTATTGCAACAAGCCAATGATTTCAGGAAACTGCAATCGGTTGCTTATGCATCCAGGAGTCTGTCTAAGGCCGAGAGAGCCGACAGCATGATTGAGAAAGAAGCGTTAGCGTGTGTCTATGGGGTAAAGAAAATGCATCAATACCTGTTTGGGCTAAAATTTGAATTGGAAACTGACCATGTCACTTATATCCGGTTTTCCGAGAGCAAAGGGATAAATACCAACGCGTCAGCCCGCATCCAGAGATGGGCGCTCACGTTGTCCGCATACAACTACGCCATCCGCCACAGGCCAGGCACAGAAAACTGCGCTGATGCTCTCAGTAGAAGGCCATTGCCCACCACAGGGGTGGAAATGGCGCAGCCCACAGATCTAGCCATGGTTATGGAAGCATTTGAGCGTGAGCAATCACCTGTCACTGCCCGGCAGATCAAAACCTGGACAAGTCAGGACCCCTTATTATCTCTCGTCAAAAGCTGTGTGCTTCACGGGAGCTGGTCCAGTGTCCCAGTGGAAATGCAGGAAGAGATAAAGCTGTTCCAGCGGCGCAAAGATAAAATGTCTATACAGGCAGACTGCCTTCTGTGGGGCAATCGAGTAGTGATCTAGTGGTCCCCAAGAAGGGAAGAGACACCTTCATCAATGACCTCCACAGTACCCACCCAGGCATCGTAAAGCGATAACCAGATCCCATGTGTGGTGGCCCGGCATCAATGCGGACTTAGAGTCCTGCGTTCACAGATGTAACACATGCTCGCAGTTAAGTAATGTATTAGGGAGGTACCGCTAAGTTTATGGTCTTGGCCCTCCAAACCGTGGTCTAGGGTACACGTCGACTATGCATGCCGATTCTTGGGTAAAATGTTTCTTGTGGTTGTAGACGCATACTCCAAGTGGATTGAATGTGAGATAATGTTGGCCAGCACGTCCGCTGCCACCACTGAAAGCCTGCGGGCCATGTTTGCCACACATGGCTCACCCGATTTCCTGGTGAGTGACAACGGGCCATGTTTTACCAGTGCTGAGTTCAAAGAATTCATGACCCGTAACGGGATCAAACATGTCACATCTGCCCCGTTTAAACCAGCACCCAACGGTCAGGCAGAGAGAGCAGTGCAAACCATCAATCAAGGCTTGAAGAGGGTAACTGAAGGCTTACTGCAGACTCGCCTATCCCGCGTCCTGCTTAGCTACCGCACGAGACCCCACTCACTCAATGGGATCCCACCTGCTGAACTGCTCATGAAAAGAGCACTTAAGACAAGGCTCTCGTTAGTTCACCCTGATCTACATGAACAGGTAGAGAGCAGGTAGCTTCAACAAAGTGCATGCCATGATAGCGCAAATGTGTCACGCGAGATTGAAGTCAATGTATTGAATTATGGACAAGGTCCCAAGTGGCTTCCCGGCACTGTTGTGGCCAAAGAGGGGAGCAGGGTTTCAGGTCAAACTTTCAAACGGACTCATTCACTGGAAACACTTGGACCAAATCAAACTCAGATTCACGGACTACCCTGAGCAACCCACCTTGGATCCTACCTTTTTTGATCCCCCAACCCACACACCAGTGGCAACCGATACCACGGTTGACCACGAAGCAGGACTCATTATCCACAGCAGCCCTGCAGGGCCCAACACACCAGGCAGCCCAGCGAGGGCCCAACAAATGATTCAACAACACCTGCTTTCACACTGAGACGCTCAACCAGGGCAAGAAGGGCCCCAGATCGACTTACAATGTAAATAGTTACACTATTGTCTTTAGGAGGGAATGTTGTTATGTATCTGGACTTGTATTTACTCTGTACAGCCACCAGAGGGCTCATTCCCCGGCGTCCCAAGGGATCTCATAATCCCTTGGGAGCACAGGTATTTAAGAGTGCTTCACAGGTTGGAGAGGCACTCTGGAGACCTGCAATAAAAGACTAAGGTCACACATTAACTTTGAGCTCACAGTGTTCAGTCTGACTCTTTCTCCATACACTACAACATACGCTTTGGAGTTAAAAATTTACAGCATGCAGGTTTCCCTTCCAAAATTCCATCGCCCCACCCGCCAACCTACGTAACCCACCCCTGTCAATATCGGGGCCAACGTCTCTGACCTCTCCTTGCAGCCTACTGTTACTACTGGTCAGTGTCAGTGCAGACCAAATAGTTACAACCATGTCTTGGAAGTTCTGTTCATGGAAGTCATGTTCAGGCTGACCCTCAAAACATTTATTGCCACTCCGGAAGCGAACTTTGTTTAGTAGCTCCTCCTGGTACCAAGTTGCAGCCGAAATCTCCGGGACTGTCACTTTCTCCAGAGTGTTCAGCAGGTCCTCAGAAACTTCCTGCAATATGTTGTAAATGCGGGTATTAGACACCTTTAACTGCAACAGGTGAGAGGAAACCGAACTTTTGCTGATAGTGTGAACAGGATGATATCGGATTGGCTGCCCATAATACACCTCCCCCGATTTTGTTTCCATTGATTTCAATTGCATCATTTCCACTATTGGCAAAAATTAAAATGACCTCAGTGAGATTTCCGTATGAAGAAATAGCTGCTGAGAGTAAAGGCATTGGAATATTTTGAGAAAATATATGAAGCTGATACTACACATGATGAGCCTTGCCCAGCCTTTACCAAACCTCTCTTTCCACCTCCCTTCCAATCTTACTATCTCTACAGCCTCATCTGTCTGTCTACCTTTTATCTGCAGAGCTTCTTCTTTGTGCAAATTCAGGGTTTTCAGAATCAGTGTTCTTCCCCAGTTGCAATTCACAGGAGCTTTTCCTTTGCAGAAAGAGAGCAATATTGATGAAATGCTAGGGGCCTGAGCACTACCTTTCCCCCATACGAGCACATTCATCCTATAATGATGAGAGGTGCAGGTGCATTGTTCTTTCAAATGTACTGTACCTCAAGGCTAGCAGGTAATTGAGTTCACAGTGGTTGTGAAATAAGAGAGTGCTTCAGAGGTTGAGCATAAGAACATAAGAAATAGGAGGAGTAGGCCACCTGGCTCCTCGAGCATGCTCCGCCATTTAATAAGATCATGGCTGATCTGATCATGGATTCAGCTCCACTTCTCTGCCCGCTCCCCATAACCCTTTACTCCCTTATCGCTCAAAAATCTGTCTATCTCCACTTTAAATATATTCAATGACCCAGCCTCCACAGTTCTGTGGGGCAGAGAATTCCATAGATTTACAACCCTCTGAGAGAAGACATTTCTCCTCATCTCAGTTTTAAATGGGCGGCCTCTTATTCTAAAACTATGTCCCCTAGTTTTAGTTTCCCCTATGAGTGGAAATATCCTCTCTGCATTCACCTTGTTGAGCCCCCTCATTATCTTATATGTTTCAATAAGATCACCTCTCATTCTTCTGAACTCCAATGTGTATAGGCCCAACCTACTCAACCTATCCTCATAAGTCAACCACCTCATCTCCAGAATCAACTTTGTGAACCTTCTCCGAACAGCCTCCAATGCAAGTGTATCCCTCCTTAATTAAGGAGACTAAAACTGTAAGCAGTACTCTAAGTGTGGCCTCGCCAATACCCTGCACAATTGTAGCAGGACGTCTCTGCTTTTATACTCCATCCCCCTTGCAATAAATGGCAACATTCCATTTGCCTTCCTGATTACTTGCTGTACCTGCATGCTCACTTTTTGTGTTTCATGCACAGGACCCCCAAGTCCCTTTGTACTGCAGCACTTTGCAATTTTTCTCCATTTAAATTATAATTTGCTTTTCTATTTTTTCTGCCAAAGTGGATAACCTCACATTTTCCCACATTATACTCCATCTGCCAATTTTGTGCCCACTCACTTAGCCTGTCTATGTCCCTTTGCACATTTTGTGTGTCCACCTCATAAGTTGCTTTCCCACCCAGCTTTGTATCATCAGCAAACTTGGCTACATTACACTCGGTCCCTTCATGCAAGTCATTAATATAGATTGTAAATAGTCACTGTTTGCCAACTGGAAAATGACCCATTTATCCCAATTCTGTTTTCTGTTAGTTAGCCAATCCTCTATCCATGCTAATATATTGCCCCCAACCCCGTGAACTTTTATCTTGTGTAGTAACCTTTTATTTGGCACCTTATCAAATGCCGTCTGGAAATCCAAATACACCACATCCACTGGTTCCCCTTTATCCACCCTGCTCGTTACATCCTCAAAGAACTCCAGCAAATTTGTCAAACATGATTTCCCTTTCATAAAACCATGCTGACTCTGCTTGATTGAATTATGCTTTTCCAAATGTCCCACTACTGCTTCCTTAATAATGGACTCCAGCATTTTCCCAACCACAGATGTTAGGCTAACTGGTCTATAGTTTCCTGCTTTTTGTCTGCCTCCTTTTTTAAATAGAGGCGTTACATTTGTGGTTTTCCAATCCGCTGGGACCACTGCATAAATCAGTTTCTCTGACACCCAAGTGATAACACAAGAGTATAAGAAATTAGGAGATAAGTGAAAGCTGCATCAATGGTAGAAGATATGGATTGGTAAGAGTGGCTTGACTTATCTTGGCTACACTTGAGGTCATTAAACATTGTCTTGCACTGTGTGGTAGTTCTTGTGGTGGTGGAGGTTGCACTGACTGCCTCAGAAACATCCTTCCAAATAGCCTAAACCACCCTTCTATGGGGCTTCCCGCCCTCAGTCCCAATTCTAGACTTGACTTCAGCCAATAGAACATCGAAGTATGTATCTGCTGCTGTTGATCATTCCCTCACCAATACCCCACCCCCGCTTCAGACATTCTTCCACTTGTGGCTCCTACTCTCTAAAAAGTCATGTCCTCCTTTAATTAGCTGCAGCGTCTTAAATGTTGGAACACTACTTTATTTCCACATCCCCTCCCCCACTCCCAGCAGCAGTAACCCAATAAGATGACGGTATTACTGCTCAGTCAGCTCTGAATATCTCATTAGGAACCTTGAAGGAAAAATCAACAGGTTTATGTGGAGTCACACTGGTGGATGGAAGTTCTACCGTTTACCCAGCAAATTCAGTGAGAATTCAGTCCTATGTTTTTTTTAAATAGGCCTGGTATCAGAATTCAACTGTATGCGCCAGAGAAATAATTTACTGTGGAAAATTTAATTCAACTGGATGTTTTTAAAAATATTTTTGCTGTTTTCAAAGGATTGTGATTTATTTGTGCAGCAGTAATGCTAAATCAGCCTCACAAAACACCATGAGAATTTAAATTTTGTGGATTTTCTTTCAACTGTGAGATCAATTAAGCTAAAATTCCCCTGAAAATACCAAATTTGCATTTCTCTAAGCAACAATCCATTAGTAGAGAGCACAGCAACTATTGTAATTAAGTGACATACATGTATACAAGCCTTCCATGCTGCAGTGTTCCCATATCGGCAGGAATTCCTGTGTTTTGTTTTGTTTTTAGGAAAAGATCTTCTTTGCACAGATACAAGTTAGGAAAATAAGGAAGGCTGTAAATCTACAGAGAAAAAAAGAGAGGAATATGCTTCTCCAGCAGTTCAATGGGTGAAAGCCATAGCCAGGAAAGTGCCAGGTTCCATGCTTGCTCTGTGCTGAGTAAGCTAATCTTAGCCGGGACAGTAGTTAGAGGTGCAATGATCAGTCTCAGCCTCTCTGAGGTAGGAAGGGGAAAAATAAGGCAGGGTTCTCATTTATGATCTCTGTACAGTGATTGGAGATTGGGTGAGGACAGATCTGTTGCTGTTATAAATCTCCCATAGTCAAATAGCCAGTCTGCACCCATTGTCTGGGCTCACATTTTAAATATGGCCATGAGGGTGTGATACAGGGAGGCAGTCAATGTCTGTGGAACCATATCTCTGCATGAATCAGGAAAGGAAAGGAGAGAATTGGAGAATAAAAAGTTCAGGGAGGCACACATCACCTGAATCTCCTACAGTACAGCTCCAGACCAACTTCCAGGTCAAGCCGTTGGTTCTTTTAGCTGTATTGGTGCTACAATCGGAAGAATTATGTCCATACGATTTAACCTGGCCTTCAGAGAGAAAATATATTCCAACAGTTACTATATTTCAAAAAGTATTTAATTGGCTGTGAAGTGAGTTGGGACATCCCGCGGTGATGTAAGGTGTTATATAAATGCAAGTTCATTCTTTTCTTTCTTTTAAATGCTATTTGGAGCTGTGGAGCCAACAGGGACTGAGCAACACAACTGAGACGACACATTAGAACTACAGGCTTTATATAGAGGGCACTCAATGGGGCAGTTTAGCTTTCCGCCCCCCCCTCCACCACACGCTGAACTCCCAAACAAAAGCATCACCCATCACGAAGCAGACTAATAAAAAGCAACAATAATTGGACCACCTGGATAAGTTTAAAATTAGTGAGCTTTTAGATGCAGTTGTTACTGAGCTCAATTGGTATGGCCACACTTTAGATCCATCGGGTGTTTGAGAAACACATTGCAGACCAGCTGTCAGTTATACTTTCACAGCTTGAATGAAGGATAAGGGCGCACATGTCAGGCCCATTAAAGGTTGCCCACCCTGAAATTTCAGGGATTCTCCATGGGAACTGACCAATTACGTTCAAGGGTTGGAGGGAAAGAGTTAATTTACTGCTGGAACATAATGGGCATGAAATAAGCGAGATTGTGTTATTCCTTTCTGCAGCTCTCTCCCTCCCCACCCCCATATAACGAAGGTCAGCGTTCGTCTTTCTTACACCTTTAACAGTACAGCAATCCTAAATCCAAAGGAATCTGTGCTAAAAATAGATGTGCTTAAAGGAACTACCAGAGTTACCAAATGGTAGAATTTAAACCACACCCAAGTCATTTTGTTTGCTTGAGGCGCTCAATACATGACACCAATTTATTTTTTTCTCTTAAAAGCTGCAAAGCCTCATGCATACTATTTTAAAATTTTATTCTAATTTTCTCTATTTAGCCCTACTTAAGACGCTGTAGTTCCAGAGTTGCAGCCAACCCTTCGGCACTCTGACAAATAGTCATTCTTTATTTGTGAGCCTACTTAACTGTGGAGGCATGACAGCCAAGGCTGAGTTTGTCCTTGTATCCAATCTCACAGATTTTCCAGCTGGGGTCATTGGAGAGTGTGAAGCAGAAGGAACCCTGACTGATTTCTCCCTGCCCTAGTCCAGGAGCGCTGAGCCCAAGTGTAGCACTTTAGCTGCTGCAGCTTAGACCGGCTAACTCAGCACAGACCAGAAATTGAACCCGAGATCTTTTGGTCCATACAACTTTCTATCATATCATGTGATATACTTATTCACTAAGCCATTAGAGGAGCATGAATTCGGCATTTAAGAGGAACAGCATAGTTATCGAATCCAAATTCTGGTTACGTTGCCTGATTGGTTGTGGCCCACAGTACATGACACAAAAATTATTAAACACAGTAGGGAGAATCAGGTCATCGCATTCACTCCTCAGAAAAGAGTATAGGCTGAGTGAGTGTGTTAGGTCTGAATCAACAACAACTTGCATTTATATAGCACCTTTAACTTATTAACAATGTCCCAAGGCACATTGCAGGATATAAATTTGACACCGAGCCACATAAAGAGAAATTATGATGGGTGACCAAAAGCATGATCAAAGAGGTATGTTTTAAGGAGCAACAAGGGAGAAGAGGTAGCGAGGTGGAAACATTTAGAGAGGGAATTCTCTTCTAAAGACACGGTCGCCAATGGTGGAGCGATGAGGGAGGGAGGGAGGGGCAAGGCCATGGAGGGATTTGATAACAAGGATGAGAATTTTAAAATCAAGACATTGTCGGTCAGCCAATGTCGGCCAGCGAGCACAGGGATGATGGGTAAATGAAACTTGGTACGAGTTAGGATAAGGGCAGCAGAGTTTCGGATGAGCTTAAGTTTATGGGGATGCAAGGTGGGAGGCCGGCCAGGAGAGCTTTAGAATAGCTGGAGGTAACAAAGGCATGATGATGGTTTCAGCAGCAGATGAGTTGAGCCAGGGGCAGCGATGGGCAATATTACGGAGGTGGAAGTAGGTGGTTTTGGTGATGGAGAGGATACGAGGTCAGAAGCTGAGCTCAGCTCCTTTATAAACCTGCAGAATATCCACTTGGATGAGGTATGAGAGGATTGCTGCTTCCATGGAATCGTAGTATAGCAAGACTCAGTCCATCCAGAAGAGGAGGAGGAAGTTAAGAGAAGGAGGGTGAAGAAGAACGTGGAGAAAAAAAACACAACAAAAGTTTGGACAAACGGGGCCAAGGGTGAGCTGTGGGGTTTTTAAAGCTGGAATCTCGCCCTTTGGACATAATTTAAATCTCACGAGTTTTCAGTTGCCCTTCATTAAATTACATCAGTAAAGCAATTAACGTAATCTTGCAGTTCTCGAGTTACCAGAGTGTAGTATGTGGAGCAAATTAACTTTACATGAGTCCATGCAGCAATTCTCAGAACCGGACCTGTGACCTCATTTATTTTACAAATCTAACTTTTTTATATATTTCAATAAGTCCAATTGGCCCCAAATTCCTATTTTTGTACGCAAATGTGGTGTAGTTCTGGGGAAAAGAGACTGGAATTTTGGGTGAGAGTCAAATGCACCAGAGATACATCTAAAATATGCACCGAATCTCGGTAGAATTAGTTGCTAGCAGAAGATGCACTTGCCTCTCAAAGTGATGCATGCATGCAAATGAAAGGATAATGGAGGAAAGGACTTGCTGTCCCGGAAATTCCACCAGTTACACCAGAATTCCACCTCACTTAAGTTAAATCTGTAGGAAAGAGGTTGTCAAACTAGGAAGTGGTTGAATTGCCAGGCCTTGAATGTCCACAAACGTTTTCTGAAAGATTAGCTTTAACAGAATTGACTTTTAAAAAATTCACAATTGTGCTATTAAGAAAGGATCCTGTAAGTTGCCATTCAGCATTTTCAGGATGGAAAATCTTTTGCTTCACTTCCTTCTGTAATGGAACCCTTACCATAGGGCTCCCTACATGCATTCCAAGAAATGTCCTCATAATGGAGAGAGAAAAGGAACTGGAGGAAGAAGAAATGAGAGAGGACACAGGATAAGGCTACACCAAAGGAAAAGAAGTCCAACTAGATAGCTTCTGTTATGTCTTTAATACTCTTATGAAGGACTCCACGAGGTCTAGTATTGTACTTGAGCTGTTGTGACCTTAGTCCCATTTATTGTAACTCCAGAGTGAGCCACAAGCATGTTGGGCAGCCTTTAATACTGGGTCCTGCAAACCTATGCAGGTGACCCTCAGGTCTCCCACCGCAGTGCCCTCTGGTGGCACATCTTATGTGATTATACAGTTAGTATACATGGTCTACATACATGACATCACTTCCCCCCCCCCCCCCCAAGTCTTTAATGCAAATTGACTCGTACATTGACGGTGACCTGGGCTTTGCTCTTCCTGGTTGACCATTGGAGGGTCACTTCTAGCTTGGGTGGGTTGGTAGTGAGATTTGTTGCCAGTGGAGATCCCCGTGGTTTCTGGTTGTGAGTCCATGACAACTCCATTCTCCCCTCCCCCTCACACAGAGATTATGCTAATGACCCGTTACATGCAAGTTGCATTCAAGTTCATCACATCAGTTTTACATTTACATCTTGGTACATTTGTTGGGTGGATTACAGTTGCGTTTCTTTTTGTGTGGTACATTTACATGATCAGTGCAGGTATACCAGTATAGGTACACAAGGACAGTCTAGTTCCAGCACGGCTGGATGAGATCCGGGTTGTCTGGTGGCGGCGCAGCACCCCATGCTAGTGGGTCTGTGGGCGAGGTGAGCTCATTTTGCTCGAGTTGCCGGAGCTCAGGGCTCTTGCCGTTACTCCTAGTGTCGGGCAGGCCCAAAGACAGCTGATGTGTCTGTGACCTCCCTGTCCTTTTTGTTTGCACAGTGTCGCTGCTGCTCCCTGCGAAGCAGTCTGAGCGAGAGAGCGTTTTGTCTAAGCGACGGTGGGGCTGCCTCGTCTTGCCTAGCAGTTCAGCGGAGACTGCTGACTCGCCTTCCTTGAGGGCACCGTTGTGAGCACTCTCTAGTTTGGGATCCTGGCTGGTCCAGGTCCCGTTCGGAGGAGCCGTTGCGGGTGACCCTTCGCTCGTGGGCATTGCCGTGGTGGCGAGTGGGTTTGTGGGCTGCACCTTTTCCACCCGGATGGTGGGCGACGGTAGCCGACTGCGAGCATAGGCACAGTTTACTGTTTCTGGCCCGTGGCTGTTCATGCCATCGGAGGCCTGCAATGTTAAACCGTTCTGAGGTAGGGTATCGCTACCGGTGCCTCTGCTCTCCGGGGATCATTTACTCTGCAGCTTGTCTACTTCTGCCAGCGATGGGGACACTTTATGATACATCGTTCTGGTCCCGGGGATGCAGGCTGCAGCATTGGGTAGCCCGCTGGACCTGTATATAACCGTTAGGTGTTCGCCCGCTACATTGGCTGATTGCAATTTGCACCCGACATCGCTCAACAACATCTTGCTCATTACAGCTGGACTTTTACATTGGTTACCAATTTCAAGCAGTTCATTCAAAAATGGCGGGTTGCTGGCCTCCTTTAAATTGACCTTACTACTTTTACCCCAATCGTCTTCCTTGCGTGGAACCACGTGTCTTTGCTCCATTAGCGCTGCACCGCGTGGTTTGGACGCCATCTTTTGCCTGTCCATGATATCGACTGCCACGATCTTCTTTCCCAGGGATTCTGCCACTGAAGCTGGGAAGGTGTCCTCGGATCCAATCTTCCTCCCCAGGAGTCCTGCCACTAAAACCGGGAAGGTGCTTTCGGGTCGTCTCGGCCGGAGCATTGCAATACAGTCGTGATGAGTGGTCTGTGCCTCGGGGGCTGCGCAGATCTGCTCTCCGATGCCTGGTCCAACCAAAGGTGGGGGCTTGCTCTGCCTCTGAGCACAAGGACGTCGATTGCTGGAGGGATGAAGTCTTCCCAGTTCCAAACAATCTTCCTCATCCAACTTCTTCCAAGTAGCGTTGGTCCATCACCTGAAACAATCCACAATGGTAAATTGTGCACCGTACCCATGGGATACACTTACATCCGCACTACCAACAACTGATATCAGTTACTTGCATTGGAGGCAGTTCAGAGAAACATAGAAACATAGAAACATAGAAAATAGGTGCAGGAGCAGGCCATTCAGCCCTTCTAGCCTGCACCGCCATTCAATGAGTTCATGGCTGAACATGAAACTTCAGTACCCCCTTCCTGCTTTCTCGCCATAACCCTTGATCCCCCGAGTAGTAAGGACTTCATCTAACTCCCTTTTGAATATATTTAGTGAATTGGCCTCAACTACTTTCTGTGGTAGAGAATTCCACAGGTTCACCACTCTCTGGGTGAAGAAGTTTCTCCTCATCTCGGTCCTAAATGGCTTACCCCTTATCCTCAGACTGTGACCCCTGGTTCTGGACCTCCCCAACATTGGGAACATTCTTTCTGCATCTAACCTGTCTAAACCCGTCAGAATTTTAAACGTTTCTATGAGGTCCCCTCTCATTCTTCTGAACTCCAGTGAATACAAGCCCAATTGATCCAATCTTTCTTGATAGGTCAGTCCCGCCATCCCGGGAATCAGTCTGGTGAACCTTCGCTGCACTCCCTCAATAGCAAGAATGTCCTTCCTCAAGTTAGGAGACCAAAACTGTACACAATACTCCAGGTGTGGCCTCACCAAGGCCCTGTACAACTGTAGCAACACCTCCCTGCCCCTGTATTCAAATCCCCTCGCTATGAAGGCCAACATGCCATTTGCTTTCTTAACCGCCTGCTGTACCTGCATGCCAACCTTCAATGACTGATGTACCATGACACCCAGGTCTCGTTGCACCTTCCCTTTTCCTAATCTGTCACCATTCAGATAATAGTCTGTCTCTCTGTTTTTACCACCAAAGTGGATAACCTCACATTTATCCACATTATACTTCATCTGCCATGCATTTGCCCACTCACCTAACCTATCCAAGTCACTCTGCAGCCTAATAGCATCCTCCTCGCAGCTCACACTGCCACCCAACTTAGTATCATCCGCAAATTTGGAGATACTGCATTTAATCCCCTCGTCTAAATCATTAATGTACAATGTAAACAGCTGGGGCCCCAGCACAGAACCTTGCGGCACTCCACTAGTCACTGCCTGCCATTCTGAAAAGTACCCGTTTACTCCTACTCTTTGCTTCCTGTCTGACAACCAGTTCTCAATCCACGTCAGCACACTACCCCCAATCCCATGTGCTTTAACTTTGCACATTAATCTCTTGTGTGGGACCTTGTCGAAAGCCTTCTGAAAGTCCAAATATACCACATCAACTGGTTCTCCTTTGTCCACTTTACTGGAAACATCCTCAAAAAATTCCAGAAGATTTGTCAAGCATGATTTCCCTTTCACAAATCCATGCTGACTTCGACCTATCATGTCACCATTTTCCAGATGCACTGCTATGACATCCTTAATAATTGATTCCATCATTTTACCCACTACTGAGGTCAGGCTGACCGGTCTATAATTCCCTGTTTTCTCTCTCCCTCCTTTTTTAAAAAGTGGGGTTACATTGGCTACCCTCCACTCCATAGGAACTGATCCAGAGTCAATGGAATGTTGGAAAATGACTGTCAATGCATCCGCTATTTCCAAGGCCACCTCCTTAAGTACTCTAGGATGCAGGCCATCAGGCCCTGGGGATTTATCGGCCTTCAATCCCATCAATTTCCCCAACACAATTTCCCGACTAATAAAGATTTCCCTCAGTTCCTCTTCCTTACTAGACCCTCTGACCCCTGAATCCAAAGAGGACAGGAAAATGATGGTCAAGACCTCTGCTATTTCCTCTTTTGCTTCGCTCAACAGCTTGGGATGCATCCCTCGCCGATACGTTGTGCGACATCTTCGTAATTGGCATCGGTCATGAGGCCCTTCTTCACAGGCTATTGTCTGCCGAAACCACCGTCACTCTGCAGAAGGTTCACGAGGTTGATTCCTGAGATGAATGGGTTGACTTATGAAGAGCAGGTGATGAGCCCTGTGATTACCTCCGCAACGCCAGCATGGTGCTACTCGACTTACGTTTGCAGCCCTCAGCGGACTCTGAGTTAAAGGACTCGGGGGCCTGTACATTCTGCCCTGGGCAGATTCACGTTCAACAGTTCTGCCAGTGAAAGGCGCCATTCTATTTACAGTACCTGCCGGGTTTAAGTCCTGAGAGTGAGTCATCATCTGCTTGGAGCTACAGCTTGAGGTCATGAACGCCTGGCTGATGCTGATGGCCTTCTGCAGAGTGACGGTGGTTTCGGCAGACAATAGCCTGTGAAGAAGGGCCTCATGACCGATGCCAATTACGAAGATGTCGCACAACGTATCGGCGAGGGATGCATCCCAAGCTGTTGAGCGAAGCAAAAGAGGAAATAGCAGAGGTCTTGACCATCATTTTCCTGTCCTCTTTGGATTCAGGCATGGTGCCGGAGGACTGGAGGACTGCTAATGTGGTACCCTTTTTTAAGAAGGGAGAAAGGGATAGGCCGAGTAATTACAGGCCAATCAGCCTAACCTCAGTGGTGGGAAAATTATTGGAAAAAATCCTGACAGGATAAATCTGCATTTAGAAAGACAAGGATTAATCAGGGACAGTCAGCACTGATTTGTTAAGGCAAGGTCGTGTTTGACTAACCTGATTGAATTTTTCGAGGAGGTAACTAGGAGGGTTGATGAGGGTAGTGCATACGATGTAGTGTTATATGGACTTTAGCAAAGCTTTTGATAAGGTCCCACATGGCAGACTGGTCACGAAGGTAAAAGCCCATGGGATCCAGGGCAAAGTGACAAGTTGGATCCAAAATTGGCTTAGAGGTAGGAAGCAAAGGGTAATGGTTGATGGATGTTTTTATGACTGGCCGGATGTTTCCAGTGGGGTTCCACAGGGCTCAGTACTGGGTCCCTTGCTTTTTGTGATATACATCAATGATCTAGATTTGAATATAGGGGGTGTGATTAAGAAGTTTGCAGATGACACTAAAATTGGAATGGAGAATCTTAGCTATGAGGACAGATTAGATAGGCTGGGTTTGTTCTTCTTAGAACAGAGGAGGCTGAGGGGAGACCTCATTGAGGTGTATAAAATTTTGAGGGGCCTGGATACAGTGGATAGTAAGGGCCTATTTCCATTGGTGGAGGGGTCAATTACAAGGGGGCATAGATTTAAGGTGGTTAGTGGAAGGTTTAGAGGGGATTTGAGGGAAAGCTTCTTCACGCAGAGGGTTGTGGGGGTCTGGAACTCACTGCTTGGAAAGGTGGTCGAGGCAGAAACCCTCATCATATTTAAAAGGTGCTTGGGTGGGCACTTGAAGAGCTGTAACCTGCAGGGTTACAGACCTAGAGCTGATAAGTGGGATTAGATAACCTCTTGTTGGCTAGCGCAGGTAAGTACTTCAGGGAATCTAATATGGCCAGAGTGATCTCCTGGACTAGTTTCGATTGCCTGGAGGGGTCGGAGAGAAATCTTCCCAGATTTTTCGCCCAATTGGCCTGGGTTTTTAATCTGTTTTTTTGCCTCTGTCAGGAGATCGCATGGCTCCGGGTGAGGTGGAGTGTAAAATGTTGCGATACATGGGGTATCGCGGTTGTGTGGGGCGGACTGGTTGGGCCGGATGCTTTTTACCTGTCCGCCATTGTTCATTGTTCATAGGTTTATATGTAACCTTCAGGACTGCTGACCGAGGGCCGTGTGGCTCTTTATCGACCAGCGCGGACACGGTGGGCCAAAATGGCCTCCTTCTGCGCTGTAAATTTCTCTGTTTCTATGAATGTGTAGGCCCATACTATGAGATACACTGTACAGCACAGAAACAGACCAGTCGGCCCAACAGCTACAAGCTCCCCAAGAGCCTCCTCCCGCTCTCATTCATCTAACCCCAACAACATATCCTTCTGTTCCTTTCTCCCTCATGTGTTTATCTAGCTTCTCTTTCAATGCATCTATGTTATTCGCCTCAACTATTCCTTGTGGTAGCGAGTTCCACATTCTAACCACTCTCCGAGCAAAGAAGTTTCTCCTGAATTCCCTATTGAATTTATTAGTGACTATCTTATATTTATGGCCTCTCGTTCTGGTCTCCCTTGAAAGTGGAAACATCCTCTCTGCGTCAACCCTATCAAACCCTTTCATAATCTTAAAAATCAGGTCACCAGCTCAGTCTTTTTCCGAGAGAAACAAGCCTCAATTTTAACTCGAGGTGGGAATCAGCGTTGCGGAGACCAAAGCAAGTGCCAACCCATCAGGCCCCCGATGTATGAACCCAGGGAGATTTTAACTCATGGGCCTCATTTCAATTTCATGACACTGACACCTGCTAGAAGCTGGTGGGGATGAATTGGAGGCCAGTGGCTGGAAGTGGGAAATTGTACAACTGACCAAAGGAAATGGTCCCCAGCAAGGTAAATGAGCTGGGGGGGTGGGCGGGAGGGGGACAGGGGGAGGGGAGGGGGAGGGGATGTCCTGGCCGATTACGGCAACAGGAGGGGGAAGCCTGGGGCAGAAGAGGCCCAAAATTTCTTTGTTGCACCAGACGGACCACACTTGCTCGACTCAGGCCACAAGGATCCTTTCAGAAATCAAAAAACACTGACCTGGGTCTCTTCTGGCCCGATGCTGCTGGTTACCAGCTACTGCTGGAGGCTTGGAGAATGTGCACAATTTGCACATCTCTGAGTTAAATTGGCGTTGGGGTTGGACACTAGCATTTCAATACTTATGAGGCCTGGGCAGAATCCATGCTTCCGAAAACCCAGGAGTTAAAATGCCGGAGGGTAAGAGTGCTGCGGAAATACAGCAGCTTCCGCCCGACCTCCATTTTAACCCCCCTCCCCACCTGCATCATTCCCACCAGATAAGCAGGGTTAAAGTCTTGAATTGATTCCTGGGATGAAGGGGTTCTCTTATGAGGAAAGGTTGAGCAGGTTGGGCCTGTACTCATTGGAGTTTGGAAGAATGAGAGGTGATCTTATTGAAACATATAAGATTCTGAGGGGGCTTGATAGGGTAGATGCTGAGAGGATGTTTTCCCTCGTGTGGGAATCTAGAACTAGGGGCATATAGTTTCAGAATAAGCAGTCGCACTTTTAAGATGGAGGAATGTTTTCTCTCAGAGGGTCATAAATCTTTGGAATTCTCTACCCCAGGGAGCTGTGGAAGCTGAGTCATTGAATATATTCAAGACTAAGATAGACAGATTCTTGAACTATAAGGGAGTCAAGGGTTATGGGGAACAGGCAGGAAAGTGGAATTGAGGCCAAGATCAGATCAATTGAATGGTGGAGCAGACTTGAGGGGCTGTATGGCCTACTCCTGCTCCTATTTGTTATGTTCTTATGTTGCTTCCAAATTATTAAGTGTTACAGGTAGTTGGAGATTTTAAATGTCATGCCCCTATTTAAAAAAGGAGGGAGACAAAAAGCAGGAAACTATAGACCAGTTAGCCTAACATCTGTGGTTGGGAAAATGTTGGAGTCCATTATTAAAGAAGCAGTAGCAGGACATTTGGAAAAGTAAAATTCGGTCAGGTAGAGTCAGCATGGATTTATGATGGGGAAGTCATGTTTGACAAATTTGCTGGAGTTCTTTGAGGATGTAACAAACTGGGAGGATAAAGGGGAACCAGTGAATGTGGTGTATTTGGACTTCCAGAAGGCATTTGACAAGGTGCCACGTAAAAGGTTACTGCACAAGATAAAAGTTCACGGGGTTAGGGATAATATATTAGCATGGATATAGGATTGGTTAACTACCAGAGAACAGAGAGTTGGGATAAATGGTTCATTCTCTGGTTGGCAACCAGTAACTAGTGGAGTGCCGCAGGGATTAGTGCTGGGACCCCAACTATTTACAATCTATATTAACGACTTGGAAGAAGAGACTGAGTGTAATGTAGCCAAGTTTGCTGACGATACATGATGGGAGGAAAAGCAATGAGTGAGGAGGACACAAAAAATCTGCAAAAGGACATAGACAGGCTAAGTGGGCAAAAATTTGGCAGATGGAGTATAATGTTGGAAAGTGTGAGGTCATGCATTTTGGCAGAAAAAAAATCAAAGAGCAAGTTATTATTTAAATGGAGAAAGATTGCAAAGTGCCGCAATATAGCGGGACCTGGGGGTACTTGTGCATGAAACACAAAAGGATAGTGTTATGTATGTAACCCTTGGCAACCTGTATCACACCACCACCAGAGGGCCCACATGTTGGAGTCCCAAGGGATCCCAGCATCCCTTGGGAGCACTGTATATAAGCAGGCCTCCCATGCGGTACCTACACTCTGGAGCCTAATTAAAGAGGCTAAGGTCACACTTACTCACTGCATACTGTACTCAGTTTCATCCTTTATTATGAGCACAATAATTGGCGACGAGGTAACGATCAACCAAGCAAAAATGCAAAGAACTGTTGGTATCCTGGAGAAGTTCTCAGAAGGGGACGATTGGAAAGCCCTCGTGGAGAGACTCGGCCAATACTTCGTGGCCAACGAGCTGGAAGGGGACGAGAACACTGCCAAACGAAGGGCCGTCTGTGGGGCAACAAACTATGGCCTCATGAAGAATCTTCTAGCTCCGGTAAAACGAACAACCAAATCCTATGAAGAATTGTGTATGCTGGTCCGGGAGCACCTAAATCCGAAGGAAAGCGTTTTGATGGCGAGGTATCGGTTCTACACGTGTCAACGGTTGGAGGGCCAGGAAGTGGTGAGCTACGACGCCTAACTAAGGCGCCTTGCAGGACACTGCGAATTCGATGGATTTCTTGAGTAAATGTTAAGAGACGTTTTTATGCCATGAGGTAATCCTTCGCAAACTATTGGCTGTTGAAACACCGAATCTGAGCAAAGCCATAACTATAGCCCAGGCATTTATGTCCACCAGCGATAATACCAAACAAATTTCGCAGCATAAAGAGGTTTTGGCTAGTACTGTACAGAAAGTAACGTCGTTTTCGAGCAGGAATATAGATGGCAGAACGTACACGCCGGCTGCTGCCGACCCCAGAGTTCGCCATCAATCGTTAATGCGAGGTAGTTAACAACGTTGGCGCTGTGGAAGTGATCATCGGGCCCATCAATGCCGCTTCAAGCACTATGCGTGCAACGGCTGCAGAACAATGGGACACCTCCAGCGAATGTGCAGGCGAGCTGTAAACCACGTTGCAGAGGAAGATCGATCCATGGTGGATCAGGCTGAACTAGAGACTCGAACCGAGGAGGCAGAAGTGTACAGAGTACACACCTTCACCACGAAATGTCCACTGATTATGTTAAAAGTTGAACTTAATGGAATTCCAGTATACATAGAACTGGACACAGGTGCAAGTCAGTCCATAATGAGCATAAAGGCCTTCGACAGGCTGTGGTGCAACAAGGCACACAGGCCCAAGCTCAGCCCCATTCACACCAAGCTAAGAACTTACATCAAAGAACTGATTCCTGTAATTGGCAGCGCAGAAGTCAAAGTCTCCTATGATGGAGCAGTGCACAAACTCCGATTATGGATCGTGCCAGAGGATGGCCCCACACTGTTTGGCAAAAACTGGCTGGGAAAAATACGCTGGAACTGGGACGACATCCAAGCGCTTTCATCAGTCAACAACGCCTCATGTGCCCAGGCTCTGAGCAGATTCCCATCGTTTTTTTTTTGAAATTCGTAGCCAATCGTTCCAATTCTTTGTCAAATCACAAACGCCAGAGGTCACCTTGCACACGCCAAGGATCACTCTGCGCCAATGCTCTTAGCCAAAAGGCCTAGAGCCACTGCACCGTTCCTGGAAGTACTGCAATACCTGGCAAGGGACCTTTTGTTTCAAACCGCAAGTCATGCTGGAGGCGTGGAGGCACACACTCAGCCGGAGTTTGCAGAGGTGAGCAAAATACCTGCAGAAATTGCAGAAATGAAAGCTGGGGGAAATCGCTGGAAGCTGAAGTTCAGCGAGTTCATGTGGAGCACATATACAGTTCATACACCAGGACGCCACCGATAATGATGAAAGTGCTCCTCAATGGCATCCCAGTATCAATGGAGCTAGACACGGGGGCCAGCCAGTCCCTGATGGGTATCAAACAGTTCGAAAAGTTGTGGCCATCCAAGGCCAGGAGGCCAAAATTATTGCCGATTGACGCACAGCTACGGACTTACACAAAGCAGATCATTCCGGTGCTAGACAGCGCCATGGTAGTCATGACCCACAAAGATTCAGAGAAAAGACTGCCACTCTGGATTGTCCCAGGGGATGGTCCCGCACTACTGGGGATGAGTTGGCTTGCTGTCATGAACTGCAAATGGAGCGATGTCAATGCAATTTCCTCTGTGGAGCGAGTATCATGCTCACAGATCCTGGACAAATTTGACTCATTATTTCAATCCGGCATTGGCACTTTCATGGGGGCCAAGGTAGCGATGCACATAAACCCGGACGCCAAGCCAGTACACCACAAGGCCAGAGCGGTGCCGTACGTGATGCGGGAAAAGATAGAAGGCGAATTGGACCACCTGCTGAGGGAAGGCATCATCTCGCCAGTCAAATTCAGTGACTGGGCGAGCCCGATTGTGCCGGTGCTCAAGGCGGATGGGTTGGGCAGGATATGTGGCGATTACAAGGCCACCATCAATCGGGTGTCACTCCAAGACCAGTACTCGCTACCGAGAGTGGGGGACCTCTTTGCGACGCTATCCGGTGGCAAACATTTTTCAAAATTGGACCTGACCTCAGCTTACATGACCCAGGAGCTGGCGAGTGAGTCGAAGAAGCTGATCACCATCACGACACACAAGGGGTTGTTTGAGTACAACAGATGACCGTTCGGGATTCGCTCGGCCGCCACGATCTTCCAACGAAATATGGAAAGCCTCCTCAAGTCGATTCCAGGAATGGTGGTTTTTCAGGACGACATCCTCATTACGGGTTACGATACTGAAGAACACCTCCACAACATGGATTGAGAACTGGTTGGCAGACAGGAAGCAAAGAGTAGGAGTAAATGGGTACTTTTCAGAATGGCAAGCAGTGACTAGTGGGGTACTGTGCTGGGGCCCCAGATGTTTACATTAATGATTTGGACGAGGGGATTATATGTAGTATCTCCAAATTTGCGGATGACACTAAGTTGGGTGGCAGTGTGAGCTGCGAGGAGGATGCTATGAGGCTGCAGAGTGACTTGGATAGGTTAGGTGAGTGGGCAAATGCATGGCAGATGAAGTATAATGTGGATAAATGTGAGGTTATCCACTTTGGTGGTAAAAACAGAGAGACAGACTATTATCTGAATGGTGACAGATTAGGAAAAGGGGAGGTGCAACAAGACCTGGGTGTCATGGTACATCAGTCATTGAAGGTTGGCATGCAGGTACAGCAGGCGGTTAAGAAAGCAAATGGCATGTTGGCCTTCATAGCGAGGGGATTTGAGTACAGGGGCAGGGAGGTGTTGCTACAGTTATACAGGGCCTTGGTGAGGCCACACCTGGAGTATTGTGTACAGTTTTGGTCTCCTAACTTGAGGAAGGACATTCTTGCTATTGAGGGAGTGCAGCGAAGGTTCACCAGACTGATTCCCGGGATGGCGGGACTGACATATCAAGAAAGACTGGATCAACTGGGCTTGTATTCACTGGAGTTCAGAAGAATGAGAGGGGATCTCATAGAAACGTTTAAAATTCTGACGGGTTTAGACAGGTTAGATGCAGGAAGAATGTTCCCAATGTTGGGGAAGTCCAGAACCAGGGGTCACAGTCTAAGGATAAGGGGGAAGCCATTTAGGACCGAGATGAGGAGAAACTTCTTCACCCAGAGAGTGGTGAACCTGTGGAATTCTCTCCCACAAAAAGTTGTTGAGGCCAATTCACTAAATATATTCAAAAAGGAGTTAGATGTAGTCCTTACTACTAGGGGGATCAAGGGGTATGGCGAGAAAGCAGGAATGGGGTACTGAGGTTGCATGTTTAGCCATGAACTCATTGAATGGTGGTGCAGGCTCGAAGGGCCGAATGGCCTACTCCTGCACCTATTTTCTATGTTTCTACGCAGACTGGACCGGGTAGGGCTGCGACTGAAAAAGGCGAAGTGCGTCTTCCTAGCTCCAGAGGTAGAATTCCTGGGGATGAGGGTAGCAGCAGACGGGATCAGCCCTACTGCGTCCTAGATGGAAGCGATCCAAAGAGCACCCAGACCCCCTTCCACGATGGAGCTGCGTTCATTCCTGGGGCTCCTGAACTATTTTGGTAACTTTCTTCCCAAGTTGAGCATGCTGCTAGAGCCGCTACACATGCTCCTACGCAAAAGGTCGCGAATGGGTCTGGGGGGACAGCCAGGAAAGGGCTTTTAATAGAGCACGCAATTTGTTATGTTCCAACGATCTGTTAACGCTATATGACCCATGTAAGAAACTTGTGTTAACGTGCGATGCGTCGTCCTATGGTGTCGGGTGTGTGTTGCAGCATGTCAATGTCAAGGGTCAGTTACAGCCGGTAGCTTATGCCTCCAGAAGTCTGTCCCAGGCAGAAAGGGGCTACGGGATGGTAGAAAAGGAGGCGCTCGCATGTGTATATGCGTTAAGAAAATGCACAAGTACCTGTTTGGCAGGAAATTTGAGCTGGAGACAGATCACAAACCCCTAACGTCCCTTTTGGCTGACAACAAGGCCATAAATGCAAACGCATCGGCCCGCATACAGAGGTGGGCACTCACGTTAGCCGCCTATGACTACACAATTCGGCACAGACCGGGCACCGAAAACTGCGCCGATACACTCAGCAGGCTTCCACTAGCCACCACTGAGGGGGCTACCGAGCATGCTGCTGAGATGGTCATGGCTGTTGAAGTTTTCGGAAGCGAAGGCTCACCCGTGACAGCCCGTCAGATTAAAGTCTGGACAAATAGAGACCCGCCATTGTCTCTAGTCAAGAAATGTGTCCTGAATGGGGACTGGGCAGCCACGAATAGGGCATGCCCTGAGAAATTTAAACCATTTCACAGGCGCAAGGATGAACTCTTGATTCAGGCTGATTGCCTATTGTGGGGAAACCGCGTAGTCATGCCCCAGAGGGGCAGAGAGGTGTTTATCAGAGAACTCCACAATGGGCACCCGGGCATTGTCACGATGAAGGCAATTGCCAGGTCACACGTTTGGTGGCCAGGGATAGACGCAGATCTGGAACTTTGTGTTCGCAGGTGCAACACGTGTGCCCAGCTGGGCAATGCGCCCAGGGAAGCCCCCCTTAGCCCCTGGCCATGGCCCGCCAAGCCTTGGTCACGCATCCATGTGGACTACACAGGTCCTTTCATGGGGAAAATGTTTTTGGTTGTAGTAGACGCCTACTCCAAATGGATCGAGTGTGACTTTTTAAATTCAAGCACATCCTCTGCCACGGTAGAAAGTCTACGGGCAATGTTCGCCGCCCACGGTCTACCGGACATCTTGGTCAGCGACAATGGCCCGTGCTTCACAAGCACTGAATTCCAGGACTTCATGGCAGGCAATGGAATTAACCATGTTAGAACGGCACCGTTCAAGCCGGCCTCAAACGGCCAGGCAGAACGAGCAGTGCAGATAATCAAACAGGGGATGCTCAGAATCCAAGGGGGTTCCCTACAATGCCGCTTATCACGCCTCCTGTTGGCCTACAGATCCCGACCACACTCGCTCACAGGGGTTCCACCCACAGAGCTGCTAATGAAAAGGACGCTCAAAACCCGGTTATCCCTTATACACCCCACCATGAAAGAAATTGTCAAGAGCAGGCGCCAGTCACAATATGACTATCATGACAAGAATGCGAGGGCGCGATGTATTGATGTAAATGATCCTGTTTTTGTCCTCAACTACGCTGCAGGGTCCAAATGGCTCGCAGGCACTGTGGTTGCCAAAGAGGGAAATAGGATTCTGGTAGTTAAACTTACCAATGGACAAATCTGCCGCAAACATGTGGATCAAACAAAAAGGAGGTTCAGCAACCCCATAGAAGAAGCAGAGGAAGAACATAGTGTAGAGTTCACTCCACCACAGGTGACCGAACACAGGAACCAAAGGGAGCAGAGCCCAGTCACTGTGGGCAGTCCGGACAGGCCTGAGGCACCGCAAACAGCAGACACTCAGGCCAGCGCCCAACAACTGGAGCCCCAATTCAGGCGCTCTATAAGGGAGCATAAACCACCAGAGAGACTCAACCTGTGATCCCAATAAGACTTTGGGGGGTGAGGTGATGTCATGTATTCAACCAGCATTGTAACCCATGTATAATCTGACCTAAGTTGTACACTGTGAGAACACTGACCACTAGGTGGTGAACTTGTGGGAGACACTCCTAACCTAGACCTTCAGATATAAAAGGGGAAGCTCCACCCACTTCCAGCACTTGAGTGCTATGAAATAAAGGACAGGTCACAGACTGACCTTCTCTCAAGCATGGGCCTCGTGTGCATTTATACTGTATAGTAAGGATGTATCAGTGGGGACTATAAAGTAACAATTAACCGTTTTTCGCTACAGGACTAATACCCGCTACCCAAGGCAGACGACTTATTTGTGACCCTGGCTGGAGGAAAGACATTCACCAAGTTAGACCTGACCTCGGCCTACATGACGCAGGAGCTGGAGGAATCATCGAAAGGCCTCACCTGCATCAACACGCACAAAGGTCTGTTCATCTAGAACAGATGCCCATTCGGGATTCGTTCGGCCGTGGCAATTTTCCAATGGAATATGAGAGCCTGCTAAAGTTGGTTCCATGCACTGTGGTTTTCCAGGGCGACATACTGGTCGCAGGTCAGAACACCATCGAACACTTGAAGAATCTGGAAGAGGTTCTTAGTCCGCTAGATTACGTGGGACTCAGGTTGAAACGCTCGAAGTGTGTTTTCCTGGCATCAGAGGTCGAGTTCTTGAGAAGAAGAATCGCAGCAGACGGCAAGACGGAGGCCATCAAGAATGCACCGAGACCACAGAACGTGACGGAGCTGTGGTTATTCCTGGGACTCCTCAACTACTGCGGTAATTTCCTACCTGGGTTAAGCACCTTGCTAGAGGCCCTACATGTGGTACTGCACAAGGGAGATGACTGAGTATGGGAGAATTCACAAGAGGCTGCCTTTGAGAAAGCCAGAAATCTGTTATGTTCAAACAAACTGCTTGTTCTGTATAACCCATGTAAACGATTAGTGCTAGCTTGCGATGCATCGTCATACGGGGTCGGGTGTGTCTTGCAACAGGCTAACGAATCGGGGATTTTGCAACCGGTCGCTTATGTGTGTAGGAGTCTGTCCAAGGCCGAAAGGGCCTGCAGCATGATTGAAAAAGAAGCTCTGGCATGCGTTTACGGGGTGAAAAAATGCACCAGTATTTGTTTGGTCTCAAGGTTGAGCTAGAAACTGACCATAAGCTGCTCATATCGCTATTCTCAGAGAGCAAAGGGATTAACACCAATGCCTCTGCCCACATCCAAAGATGGGCACTCACACTATCGGCATACAACTATGTAATCCGCCACAGACCGGGCACAGAGAACTGCGATGATGCTCTAAGTCGGCTACCATTGCCCACCACCAAGGTGGAAATGGCACAGCCTGCAGACTTACTCATGGTGATGGATGCATTCGAAAATGAATAGTCACCCATTACGGCCCGCCAGATCAGGACCTGGACCAGCCAGGATCCTTTACTGTCCCTGGTAAAAAAAACTGTGTCCTCCATGGGAACTGGTCCAGCGTCGCAGCGGAGATGCAGGAAGAGATTAAGCTGTTCCACAAGCGCAAAGACGAAATGTCCTTACAGGCGGGCTGTCTTTTGTGGGGTAATCGCGTGGTCTTACCCAAGGCAGAGAAACGTTCATACGCGATCTACACAGCACCCACCCAGGCATAGTAATGATGAAAGCCATAGCCAGATCTCATGTGTGGTGGCCCGGCATCGACTCTGATTTAAAGTCATGCATGTGCCAATGCAACATTTGTTCTCAACTGAGCAATGCACCCAGGGAGGCACCACTAAGTTTGTGGTCATGGCCCTCCAAACCGTGGTCTATGATCCATGTTGACTTCGCTGGCCCATTTCTAGGCAAAATGGGTTGTTGTGGATGTTTCTTCAAAATGGATCGAATGTGTAATAATTTCTGTAAGCATGTCCACCGCCACCATCGAGCCATGTTTGCCACACACGGCCTGCCTGATGTCCTAGTCAGCGACAATGGGTCGTGTTTCACCTATGCTGAATTCAAGGAATTCATGACCCACAATGGGATCAAGCATGTCACATCTGCCCCGTTCAAGCCCATTCCAACGGCCAGGCAGAACGGGCGGTTCAAACCATCAAGCAAAGCTTGAAACGTGTGTTGGAAGGCTCCCTGCAGACCCGAGTGTCCAGAGTCCTGCTCAGCTACCGCACCAGACCCCACTCGCTCACCAGGATTCACCCAGCCGAGCTGCTCATGAAAAGGGCGCTCAAAACAAGGCTCTCCCTTGTCCACCCTGACCTCCATGATCATGTCGAGGGCAGGCGGCATCAACAAGGCATGTACCATGATCGTGCAAACTTGTCGCATGATATTGAGGTCAATGACCCTGTGTTTGTACTCAATTATGGACATGGTCACAAATGGTCATAGCCAAAGAAGGGAGTAGGGTGTTTCAGGTCAAATTGGCCAATGGACTAACATGCAGAAAGCATTTGGACCAAACTAAATTGCGGTTCACCAACAGCTACGAGCAACCCAAAGAGGACACCACCAACTTCGACCGTCCAACACACACACACAAGTGACAATCGACATCACGGTTGACCAGGAAGCTGAACTCACCATCCCCAGCAGCCCGGCAAGGCCAGCTGCCCAGCAGCCCAGTGAAGAACCAACCAACTCACCCACACCTGCATTTGTACCAAGACGATCGACAAGGGAGCGAAAAGCCCTAGATCGTCTCACCCTGTAAATAAATGTACTATTGACTTTGAGGGAGTGATGTTATGTATGTCACCCTTGGCAACCTGTGTCACACCATCACCAAAGGGCCCACATGTTGGAGTCCCAAGGGATCCCAGCATCCCTTGGGAGAACAGTACATAAACAGGTCTCCCACGCGGTACCTGCACTCCGGAATCTAATTAAAGGAGCTCAGGTCACACTTACTCATTACATACAGCACTCAGTTTCATCCTTTATTATTAGCTTCATAGATAGTATGCAGGTACAGATAGTGATCAGGAAGGCCAATGGTGTCTTGGCCTTTATTGCAAAGGGGATGGAGTATAAAAGCAGGAAAGTCTTACTACAGCTGTATCAGGTATTGGTGAGGCCATACCTGGAATACGAAAGGATATACTTGCTTTGGAGGCAGTTCAGAGAAGGTTCACTAGGTTGATTCTGGGGATGAGGAGGTTGACTTATGAGGAAAGGTTGAGTAGGTTGGGCCTCTACTCATTGGAATTCAGAAGAACGAGGTGATCTTATCGAGACGTGTAAGATTATAAGGGGGCTTGACAGGGTGGATGCAGAGAGGATATTTCCACTGATGCGGGAGACTCGAACCAGAGGGCACGATCTTAGAATAAGGGGCCGCCCATTTAAAATAGGTGAGGAGAAATTTATTCTCTCAGAGAGTTGTAAATCTGTAGAATTAGCTTCCTCAGAGAGTTGTGGAAGCTGGGATTTTGAATAAATTTAAGACAGAAACAGACACTTTCTTAATTGATAAGGCGATAAGGGGTTATGGGGAGCAGGCAGGGAAGTGGAGCTGAGTCCATGATCTTATTGAATGGCGGAGCAGGCTCGAAGGGCCGTATGGCCTACTCCTGCTCCTATTTCTTATGTTCTTATTATACACCTGACCAGTTGTATGTGTACGTCTCTGAAGATTGTTGAATGGAAGATTCTGGGGCCGAAATTGCCCCACCCCCCCTGATTAAAAGTAGGTGTACCTACCGTTTCTGAAGATTTTTCTCCGCCCTAATCCATGGGGCAGAGAATCGAGCAGATTTCTGGACATCATTTTTTTTCCCCAGCATGTTGGGAGGTGGAAGTCATCGTGGAGCGGACGTCGCTCGGAGTCATCAACATGACGTTGATGATATCAGCATCGCGCGACGCGTCACAACATCCTTCCCCTTCAGTTAAAGGGGAGGGCCGCTGTGAATTCTGCAGTTAGTTTTGTTTGGCCCACTGGGTCACCAGGGAGGGTTTCGACCGGGCCAGCGGCCAAGTACCCAAGAAGGGTTGCCAGCCTATCTGTTGGCGGCCCAGCAGAACCCGTGGGCGCCATTGTCGGGCCTATGGAGTCGGTCGACAATTAAAATTGAATGGCGGCCGCAGCAGTGCGCCCTCCCATTTAAGAACGGATGCACTACCCAGCCACAAGAAGCTTCCCGCAGGGGAAAGCTGCCAATGGCACCGACCAGCGGCTGATCCACTCCCTCGGAGCAATTTCCCATGTGGGTCGGAAAGGGGGTCGCCGCCGGTTGGTGGAGTATTGGCGCATGCCTGACAGGATGATCACCACTGGAAAAAAAAAAGGAAGGGGGGGCAATTTATGAAATGTCAGCGACTCCGCGCCGACTCGGCGGCGAGTCCGTACCGACCCATGTCCGGCTCTTTGAGGCGGTCATGGCTTTTATAGAAAGGAGCAATTTCGGTCCCTCTGTTTCTTAATCCATGAAAGTGAATGGCAGTAAACAGAAAACAAATGCTTTGTTTTGTTTACTAGAGCTAGGTCCAGTGCTGGTGACAGGATATCCATTACCAGAGGAACACATGCCTGCTCTTTTTGTCTCTGAGTCTCGCTGCTGACCTTCCACCTGCCAGCATTGCTTCATCACTTGAACCATGACCCATTTCTGTTCCAATGGACATCTGCAGTCAGAGACGTCAGTTCAGATCAACTTCCACAAACAAACAAAAATTGGCCCAGAAATTCCGCTTTCTCCTTCCCGCGGACATTCGACTAGATTTTAGAGAAAAAATACGCACCTACCTGAAGCTGCTGCCCCCCGCTCGACTTTCCGATGCACAGACCTCCTCTTGCTGCGCATCGCAGCTCTTGCATGTCGGGACGTGCGCAGGCCTGGAGCTGGAGTCACATGGCTCTGGGCAGCCAATCAGGTATAGTATATTCTCATTCCTAGTAATAGGAGTTTCGTAAGTCTGAAGCTCCTATTACTCTGAATGAGAAACCCCCCTAAACACCCAAATATACACTACATATTTAAGATTCTTTTAAATTAAAGTTATTAATGTCTTATAAAAAAATGTTTTCACAATTTTTAAAAAAGTTTTTTTAATTATGCCTTAAAATAAACTTATCATTGTGGGGAGGGTTTTTAACAATAAAATATGTTTTCATAACTTTATTTTTATATGTTTTTGTGTGTTTTAAAAAACTTGCGCCTGTAAAAGTAGGCTTTTCCGATGCCTTCCCGGATCCGTAGAAACTTCATACCGGCCCAGGGACGTTGGAATTTCAGGCTCATTGTGTTGCTGAGTTCTGCCATGGATGAGTTACCATGTTATCACAGTTGCCCTTTTGACCTTTGACAGTGAGCAACAGTGGACTTCAGCAAGTAGCCTGAGTTACCAGTTCTCAGTTTCAGGGACAACATGTTTTTTTGGCTCAGAATAGTAACACTCTGTACTCTGCAATCTCCTGCGCTGACTCTATTGATTTGTCATATCTACAGGTCACCTTCAAACACCAGGATGATTCCCTTCAGTTTCCAATTACTGTGTGTTGTGTTTACGCCTGCATTTACATTACTGGAAAAGAGGCTGAGTTAGCAAATAGATTGAATTCTGATCCATGCTCTACACATTTTCCCAAGTTATTTTCTCAATGACATGGAGACAAAAGATAATTGTCAGTCTGAAAAGTGTTATAAAATACCCACAGCTGGTGATGCCAAAAAAAGAATATTTGTGAATTACTTCAAGGAAAATTTTGAAACAGAAATATCAATGTGACAGATCGAGTATGTAATTGGCTCCTGGTTAAGCAACGTCTCGATTTCAAAATTCTCATCCTTATTTACAAATCCCTCCATGGCCTCGCCCCTCCCTAGCTCTGTAATCTTGAGATATCTGCGCTCCTCAAATTCTGCCCTCTTGTACACCCTGATTATAACTGCTCAACCATCGATGGCCGTGCCTTCAACTGCCTCGGCTCTAAGCTTTGGTACTCCCTCCCTAAACCTCTCTACCTCTTTTTCCTCCTTCAAGACGCTCTTTAAAACCTACCTCTTGAACCAAGCTTTTGGTCATCTACCGTAATTTCTTCTTATCTGGCTCGGTGTCAAACATTACCCTATACAGATTACCACAGAAGAACATTAGTTAACTATTTGGCCTTATGTGTTTCTTTGTGACTTTTTTGTAAACATCAAAGTGAAGGTTGCTAGTGGTGGCAAAATAAAACATTTTCTGTTTTGGCCCACCTTATGTAAGCATCAAGCACTCCCAGGTCAGGTTTATCATGGGTTATCGATGGAAAAATAAAGCTTCCCCTTCACAACATTACAACAATCTACCTTGTCCAAGTCTCAACAGAGCCCCCTTTCTGGATAAGTGACAGTTTTCCATTTCTTATATCAACCATTCTGTGGTCTCCACTGCCTTTGTCCTAACTCACACCAAGTCCCGTTCACCCATTACGTCTGTGTTTGCTGACCTACATTGGCTCCTGGTTAAGCAATGCCTTGATTTTAAAATTCTCATCCTTGTTTTCAAATCCCTCCTTTACAACCCTTCTGATTTTAATCCCTGATTTTAATCATTCCACCATTGGCGGCTGTGCCTTCAGCTGCCAAGGCCCTAAGCTCTGGAACTCCCTCCCTAAACCTCTCTGCCTCTGTATATTTCTTTCCTCTTTTAAACCGCTCCTTAAAACCTACCTCCATCTGCCCTAATATCTCCTTATGTGGCTTGGTGTAAAATTTTGTTTGACGTTGCTCCTGTGAAGAGTGCGTGGGATGTTTTACCACATTGCTGTTGTTGTCTCCCTAAACGAGACTGTCAATGTTTGTGCCAATTAATGCTATATTAGCAAAGTTTTGTGCTGTGGAGCCTTGCCCACTAGAAACTGTATTGAGGCGAACCCAAACTAATTTCACAGCTAACAGAGAAAGGACACTTCCATCCTATCAACCCCAAGTCCCAAGTCTTGATTCGGACAACCTCTCCCCACCACCCCCCTGGAATAAGTTTAGGTAAGCGCTTGACTTGGCCTCAGCTGAACCTGTCTATATTTCTGGGTTGGTCTCATAAATGGGCTGGCCAAGCGCCAGGTAGGTCTATTGCCTGGGATTCAGCACCTACACCAAATTGTGGGATGGAAACTGTGCGCTGGCAAAGGCCCTAAAGGCACTAATTCACGGTGGTATTCAGGTCTGCTGGCTCCTGTCAGAAGTGACAACTTGATGGCCTCCACACCTACAATGGCCAGAAAGATAATTAATTGGAACATCCTGAGCAATTCCAAGTAAATTCACATTATGCACAAGAGTTGGCATTACATATTTCTGCCACTTTCTCCTCTATCTAATGTTCTGGAAACTGGGGCATGCTCAGCAATAGGTAATGGAAAATAAGCCCTGAAAGGTTAATGTCTGATCCAATGCATCAGCCTCTCAACTAGCCCTCAATTTCCTACATTACAACAGTGACTACACTCCAAGAGTACTTCATTCACTGTAAAGGACTTTGAGACATCTGGTGGTCATGAAAGGCGCTATATAAATCCAAGTCTATGGGCTCAATTTTCCCCAATGCCATTTTTTGGTGTATTTGAAGAGTTACGCCCTTTTTTTGGGGGGCCTGACAAAGCCAAAAAAAAACGTGCCACTTTCCCCGTTGTAATTCTTGAAATTGGCACCACGCAGCCTGTCCTTTAGCTTTGGGAGGTGGAGCCAAAAAATGGATGCCTGCCCTTCTGCACATGTGCCAAAAAAAAGACATTTCCTATGTGACTGGTATGGGTGCACATGCCCAGTACATCTCCCGGTCTGCATTCAGCCATTTTTAAAGAGCCAGTTGTGTGTGAGAACTTTTCTTCTGAGTGGAAAAAATCGGAGCTGCAATATGCAATGTGGCTCAAGGACCAAGAATTTCTCACAGGATGAAGTGGAGGCCCTGGTTACTGTAATTGAAGCCAGATGGCATGAGATGGACACCAGAAGAGGTCAAATAAAAGTTACACCAAAAGAAATGAAGAAACACTTGAACCAACTGGCAGAAGATTATTGTGCAATGGTGACCATCCCAAGGTCCGGAGGCCAGTGCAAAAAGAAGTGGCAGGATATTTGGTCAAGCAGTTGGTGTTAAGTAATATTTTCATTTAGTCACTGGAATTGCAATTGTAAATGTGACTTTCTGTTTGTCCCACCCAGCAGAAAGACACCCTCTCTAAAAAGTTATATTTTCATCTTTGCAGAGGAAGGAGGCCCACAACTAAAGAGAGAGAACTCAAATGCGTGGAAGAGAGGGTTGCTGTTTTGATGGGTCCTGCTTGGAGAAAAGCAACCACCACTGCACAAGCTGGGCCCACACTTGAGGGAGAGGGTAAGTGCTGCAAATTCCACAGTCTGGCTTTGCTAAATGTTAATTACTGCGCGGGCTAGCCATGCTTCGGTTGATGCTATCATTCATCGTGGTCCATCAAATGAGCTAGCTGCCTGCGCTGTGTGAGCCTACTCATGCCACCTGTCCTCTCCTCTGCTGCTAACCAGTTGTCTGTTCTGTTATATTTTGCAGAACGTGAGGCCAATCCGACTTTCCAGACCAAGAGCATGGAGGGAGGGGGAGGATGAAGCCCCAACTGTTGTACTCACTCTGGAGGAGGTGCTGGTGCCGTCCATTGAGATGCCAGCCGCTTTCCTGAGTGGTGCGAGTGTTGGGACATTTCACGGTTTCACACTGTTCGAGGCTGCGGGTTCCAATGTGGTGCAGCAAGCCACATCCAGGGTCCCACCGCCCGCAGCGACAGCGCTCTCCTGAGATGCAGGATGTAACAGATGTGGTTCAGATGATGGCAATGAGTGCGGAGCGCATTGACCTTACACGATCACTCCTGGACACCATCGGTGGGGTGGGTGATGAGGTACCGGGACTGTCGGGAGAAGTAACAACACTCTCGCGAGAACTGGGAACACTGTCCGGGCACACTAGGGGTGGAATGTCGCAGGTAGCTGATACACTGTCGGTGAACATGAGGGAGGAAATGTCGCAGGTAGTTGAGACGCTGTTGAGGCATGGAATGTCGGAGGTAGCTGCTGCAATAAGAGGACACACCCAGAGCCCGCGGCCATTGATGGAATCAACTGCCACTCCCACTCCAATTCCCAGACTAGCCTCTGAAGAGACCCAAGCCGGGCCCCCCACATTACCACCTGCCCACACCCCCCAACAACAAGTGCGCATTACCCGAGATGCTCGAAAGAATGAGCTTGGTACCAACCTGAGAAACGCTGAGCCACCGCCTACGGGTAGGGATGGAGTCACCAAGACCAAGCGTAGTGGGCGGTCTTAGAATAAGGTGGAGGAGAGATGGGTGCAGCCTTTCTTTGCTACTGTTGTTGTTATTATTATTGTTATTATTATTGTTGTTACTGTTGTAACTGTTCTCAAATTAAAAGTTTTTTGTCAGTGATGTAAATTTACAAGTTTAAAAGTTTGTAAGTGATCTCAACTGAATAGTTTAAAGTTTGATACAAGAATATTTTTATTAAAGTTAAGTTAAGTACAAACAAGTGTTAAAATTTTGAATAAAATATATATTTTAAATTATAACTGAATTATTTACATTATTTGTTCCATTATTAACACAACTTTTTGAACTAAAGAAGAATCATTTCCATTATTTGTTCCATTATTAACACAACACAACATTACGGAACAGGTCCAAACAGTAAACATGGTCCATTTTGAATAGTTGCCGTTGAGCCTTCAGGCAGCAAAGCGTTCACGGATTGGCTGCTGGCGCAAGGCTCGAGCAATCGTTAAAGGGGCACGACGGCCCGCCCTCCTCTGCCATCGTGCTCCGGGTTCAGGTAATTGCATGGCTTCCTCGTCCTCCTCGTCTGCATTTTCCTTCTTATCATCAGCCACTCTCACCTCAGGTGGTTCTTCTACTACCAGCTGCTGCTGCCTCATGATGGCTAAGTTGTGCAGCATGCAGCAGACAACAGTGAACTGACCGACAATCTCAGGGGAGTATTGCAAGTAGCCTCCGGAATGGTCCAGGCATCGAAAACGCTGCTTCAAGATGCCAATGGTCCACGTCACAATGTGGGACATGTATTTCCGCTCAGCTTCCGTCCAGGATACACGTAGGGGCGTCATGAACCAGGTGGCGAGGTCATACCCTTTGTCCCTCAGCAGCCAGCTCTGACCTTCTGGCTGCTGCTGAAACATGGCAGATATAACGCTCTCGCGTAGGATGAAAGCATCATGGGTGCTCCCAGGGTATCTCGCATCAACTGCCATAATGCAATGCATGTCATCACAGACGAGCTGGACGTTCATCGAGTGGAAGCCTTTTCTGTTCCTGTACATCTCGGAATCCTCCAAAGGTGCTCGCAAGGCGATGTGGGTACAATCAATGCAGCCCTGTATCTTGAGGAAGCCAGCAATTCTGGAGAAGCCCACAGCCCTGTCATGCATTGCCTGCGTGGTCATGGGGAACTTTATGTAGTCATTCATTGATGTATATACATCAATAATTTAGATGAAGAAATTGAGTGTAATATCTCCAAGTGTGCAGATAACACTATGCTGGGTGGCGGTGTGAGCTGTGAGGAAGATGCCATGTGGTTCCAGGGTGACTTGGACAGGTTGGGTGAGTGGGCAAATGCATGGCAGATGCAGTATAATGTGGATGAATGTGAGGTTATCCACTTTGGTGGCAAAAACAGAAAGGCAGAGTTATTACCTGAATGGCGACAGATTAGGACAAGGGGAGGTGCAGCGAGACCTGGATGTCATGATACATCAGTCATTGAAAGTTGGCATACAGATACAGCAGGCGGTGAAGAAGGCAAATGGCAGGTTGGCCTTCATAGCTAGGGGATTTGAGTATAGGAGCAGGGAGGTCTTACTGCAGTTGTACAGGGCCTTAGTGAGGCCTCACCTACAATATTGTGTTCAGTTTTGGTCTCCTAATCTGAGGAAGGACATTCTTGCCATTGAGGGAGTGCAGCGAAGGTTCACCAGACTGATTCCTGGGATGGCAGGACTGACATATGAGGAGAGACTGGATTGACTGGGCCAGTATTCACTGGAGTTTAGAAGGATGAGAGGGGATCTCATAGAAACATATAACATTCTTACGGGACTGGACAGGTTAGATGCAGGAAGAATGTTCCCGATGTTGGGGAAGTCCAGAACCAGGAGTCACAGTCTAAGGATAAGGGGTAAGCCATTTAGGACCAAGATAAGGAAAAACTTCTGCACTCAGAGAGTTGTTAACCTGTGGAATTCTCTACCGCAGAGAGTTGTTGATGCCAGTTCGTTAGATGCATTCAAGAGGGAGTTAGATATGGCCCTTATGGCAAAAGGGATCAAGGGGTATGGAGAGAAAGCAGGAAAGGGGTACTGAGGTGAACGATCAGCCATGATCTTATTGAATGGTGGTGCAGGCTCGAAGGGCCGAATGGCCTACTCCTGCACCTATTTTCTATGTTTCTATTCCTCTGGGCATATAGTGCAGCAGTCACCTGCCGAATGCAGATATGTGTTGCATGTTGTGACCTGGTATGATATCTGATGCAAAAATTGGAAAGTGCAGCTGTAACCTTTACTTCAACTGGCACAAAGCAGTCCTCCTGATGCTTCTAGGGTGCAGGTCTGCTTTTATTAACTCACAGATCTCGGTTACAACTTATTCATGGAAACACAGCCTTCTCACACAGTCTGCCTCACTCAGGTGCAGGTATGAACGCCTGTCTCGATATACCCGATGTGGGTAAGGCCTCCTTGCTTATCACGCTACGTACTCTGAGGTTCCTCAGGTGATGTCTAATCAATCTTCTCCTCTGCAGCACCATCATGCAGAAGGCTTGTACGAGATATGGCATTGTCAATATTGCCCGCATAATTAAATTGTAGCTTTGCAACAACCTCAAAACAGTAGGACAAAGCACTCACACCTCTTTTTCTCTCTCTCTCTCTCTCTCCCTCCACGGTGGATGCCCTATTATGGACCACACCCTGGTCTGCACATGCGCAATAGGCTAGGCATTCAATGAAGACATTTAGGACAACAAGGTGTAATGCAATTCTTGAATTTTTGATTTTTTTTCCAAGTCCCACTCCAGCAGCGAACGTCTCCTTACTGGGCTCAAGGGTTGGAGCGCCAGCCGGCAGAATCGCTCCCTCACCCGGACACAGGACTTTGGGGCTTGGCTTCCACCTCGACGCCCCCCGCCCCCGGGCTTCTTTTGCTCGGGGCTCGGCTTCAAAAGAATGATGCAAAAAAATCATAGCCTAAAAAATCGTACCCAAATAAATTACACCGGTGCAAAAACTTTGGGGAAACTTGGAGATTTTTATTTACTCCAAAAAAAAAAGTGCACACCAAAAAAACGGCGCAGATATTTGGGGAAAATTGAGCCCTTTCTTTCTTTTCTCAAGATTTTTTTGCTGAAAGTGGTTTCCTGTGAGAAAGTTTTTGTAGAATCTATGTTCCAAGTCCCAATCCAATATATTCTGTAATCCATGTATACCCTTAAAAACCATGTCTCTACTGTGTGCCCTTCACACTTGAAAGTATTGCACATGCTATGTGTATGTTATACTTACTGGATATCATGGGGTTGAAAATCCACAAATATTCCTGCATACTCCATCCTTAACTTCACCAGTAGTCTGCCAGAAGGGCTGGAAACTAGGCTGGGACCCAGATGTAATTGGCCTTCCGTGGGACCTGATGGACCAGGTATACCTCATTGACAACCAGTGGTTGTGATCCCCAACTGGGGGCCAGGCAAGGATCAAGCCTTAGATGCCCGAAGAGGAGTAAATTCATTTTTTCTAAGCTTTTCAATGTGGCATGGGGTAGGTGCTTCTTCTGCCCACCTCACTTACATTCCAGCAACAGTTTGAAGAAAGATGGGTCGACCCCAGGCCTGCAGACAACCCCAAGCACCAAGTCTATATTTCCTCTACCCACAGTGGCTCTGATACAGCCATCATCCGGTGTAATACTTCTACTTTGACTATACTATTTGTGGCAATGAACTGTAAGTTATCACTCAACAATTGTGCTGTGATTATCTCACAATCAGTAATCCATCAGTGAGGTTGTCATCACACATTAACTGCATGAAGCATCTTGGACACAAGTGTCCACCTGTATCTAGAAAATTTGACTCCTACCTGTTCCCCTGAAGACCAAGTAGGTAAATATGCCAAGGTTCTGCACAGAAATTCCCAATCACACTGAAATAGCCTAGGAATAGTTACTAAACAAGGGATTCAGAGATCATGTAGTAGTGCAACAACCTCTGTTCCAGAGATCAATGACTACTGCCAGGACTTTCCTGTGCCAAGTAATGACTATCTTAAACAAGAGAAAGCCCAGCCACCCCCCTTGAATGTCAATTATACCAGCATTGTCAAGTCCACCACCATCAACATCCTGGGTGTCATCATTGATCAGATGTTGAACTGAACTAACCATATCAGCACTATCAAGCGCAGCAGTGAGCGGCTCCATCCTTTTTAAAAAATTTGTTCTGGGATGTGGGCGTCACTAGCAAGGCCAGCATTTACTGCCCATCCCTAATTGCCCTTGAGAAGGTGGTGGTGAGCCACCTTCTTGAACCGCTGTAGTCCTTGTGATGAAGGAACTCCCACAGTGCTGTTAGGGAGGGAGTTCCAGGATTTTGACCAAGTGACGATGAAGGAACAGCGGTATATTTACACGTCAGGATGGTGTGTAACTTGCAGGTCATGTTGCTTCCATGCGCCTTGCCCTTATAGGTGCTAGAGGTCGGGGGTTTGGGAGGTGCTGCCGAAGAAGCATTGGCAAGTTGCAGTGCATCTTGTAGATGGTACATACTGCAGCCACGGTACGCCAGTGGTGGAGGGAGTGAATGTTGAAGGTGGTGGATGGGGTGCCAATCAAGTGGGCTGCTTTGTCCTGGATGGTGTCAAGCTTCTTGAGTGTTGTTGGAGCTGCACTCATCCAGGCAAGTGGAGAGTATTCCATCACACTCCTGACTTGTGCCTTGTAGATGGTGGAAAAGCTTTGGGAAGTCAGAATGTAAGACACTCACCACAGAATAACCAGCCTCTGACCTGCTCTTGTTGCTATGTGGCTGGTCCAGTTAAGTTTCTGGTCAATGGTGACCCCTAGGATGTTGATGGTGGGGGATTCAGTGATGGTAATGCCATTGAATACTAAGAGGAGTTAATTAGACACTCGCTTGTTGGAAATGGTCATTGCCTGGCACTTGTATGGCGCGAATGTTACTTGCCACTTATCAGCCCAAGCCTGAATGTCGTCCAGTCTTTCTGCATGTGGACATAGACTGCTTCATTTTCTGAGGAGTTGCAAACATCCCCACTTCTGACCATATCATTGATGAAGCAGTTGACCCCCTCAAAGCCTATCCACCATCTACAAGGCTCAAGTCAGGAGTGGAATATTCACAATAACATTCAAGAAGCTCAACACAATCCAGGACAGAGCAGTTTGGTTGAATAGTGCCCCAGTTGGAAGAAAGGAGGACCCATCAGGCAAAAAGTTTTTTCTTGCATCAGGCTTTACAGAACTGTTAAAAGAATCAGATATGATTGGCAACATTATGGTGCAGTACAGGCAATGACTGCATGGGTTGCTGCATGATATTGCAAATCATTTACAATGTTCTTCTTCCCTCTGCACTTTGTTCAAGCTATATTGCATGGTATATCGATAACTTTTGATAATTAGATTAATATCCTCTTCTTGTGTGGCCTGGAACTAAGTCGGGGACAAAATGGCAGCTCACTGCTATTTCAAATCAAGGGCAAAGACGTGAAAGGAGCTTGACTCTACATCTGACTCTGTGTCTGGCCATACAATCTATGCCTTGGGATTGCTTGTTGTTATTAGTGGATGATAAAATTAGAAACAAGATCCAGGAATCAATACTTCTCACCTTTGTAAACAAAAGATTCACCAAAAATCATGAACATATTTTTTTTTAAATATAAGGCACAAAGATCTTCGCTATTGCCTCAAATGTAGACTTATGAAGGCTATTTAACTAAAAAAAACATTTCTTAAATAGACCACTTTCTGTGGCATTTTCATGTTACTAGCTCTACAGAAGGCAGCAGAAACTGCAGCAAATGAAAGGATTTAATTTAATCACTCACCACTTGAACATTATTTACCAACATTGCAAACAACAATAAAAAGTCCCTCATTTACATTATCACCTCCACGTTCCCCTCCAATTGACACACCATCCTGATTTGGACATATATTGCCATCCTTTCATCATCACTGGGCTAATATCCTGCAATTCCCTACCAACACCATTGAGGGACCATCATGAACACAAGAATTATAGTGATTCAAGGAGAAGTCCAATTGCTACTTTCTGATGGCAACCAGGAACAGACAGTGAATGCTGCCTTATCAGTGTATCTCACATCCTGAGAACCATTCTTTTAAAATTTAATGGAAGACAGCAGAAAATGCCTACATCCCCTCCTCTTGGCACATTTGTTAAATGTTCATGGAATAGCACTTATGGACCTGGAAGATTCCAGGTTCAATTGCTGCTCTATTCTGAGTTAGGGAACCACAGTCTGGGTACAGTTTCTTAAACGATAAGGGGTTATGGGGAACGGACAGGGAAGTGGAACTGAGTCCATGATCAGATCAGCCATGATCTTATTGAATGGCGGAGCAGGCTCGAGGGGCCATATGGCCTACTCCTGTTCCTATTTCTTATGTTCTTATGTACAAGTGGGGCACTACATTTGGCTTCACTAACTAGAGACTCCTTCTTGAAGCACATGTGTGTGAATGTTGCATGAGAACAGGACCAACCTCAGCCCTGAAGATTTCTGAGATCAAATAGCATGCTGACATTCACTATCAAGGCTCAAGGCTCACACATGATGAATGGCTATTTAGGTGAGCTACCAGTGGGAATTCACCTGTATATTTTGGCAGAGGAGCCCCTCTTACCTCTGATGGCCTTATTGGTGCCTATGAAACCAAAATATCACTGCAATTGTGGGATGTGTAGAAAACTGGAGGGTAAAATTGAACAAAGAAAAAAAAAGGTGATCTAAAAAGATGCAATAATCAATCAGTTACTAATTGCCTGATATCTTGTTAGTGATCATTCAGATACAGATACACAGATCTGTGCCCCAGCAGCTGTGTATGCAGTGTGATATTACAGGTTTACACAGACATATTCTCAGAAGACTCCACTTTTGGGTTCAAACTGCAGCTGAACTAACATTCAGCTGTGAAGTATTCATCACTAGCTCCCGTTACATTTGAGGTGAAATGTGTACAGAATTTTTAAAAAATCACAAAAACCCTGCACATTACACAAAAGGAGTAAAGTTACAGCTCATGTTTACAGTTTTTCTTTGTGCCATCTGTCTGTAGAGACAGTTGAATTCAGCATTCTTTGTTGCAATCACCCACTATGGCTGAACTAAATTAGTTTATGTTGAAAGACTAATGTCCCTTTCAGATGGCAGCAATACATGCTTGGTTACAGCTGCACTTTGCTTGGTTACATTTCTATCTTCACACAGTGGACTTTATGTGATCCATGGTAATTAACCATCTGCCATTGACTCGTCTTGCAGAGTCATGCCAAACTGGCCAAAATCAGAAAACAAATGCTTGATAGTTAAGAGTCATTTTTTTTGTTCATTTTTGGCACTGTAATTTGCATCTTGTACTAAACTTTTTCATCTCTAATTTTCTCCTGGAGGCAGTGGGTGAAGTACAGTGCCACAATACTTGGCATACCTCATTACCGCACCCGATTGATCTCTTTCTTGTGTGAATCTAGACCAGTTAGCGCCATCTGGCTATCCAATTCCTGAAGAACAATATCATACCCAATCTTGTCCTGACTGCATGTGTACAGTCACTTTCCAGCAAGAGTCATAGATTAGTGTTGTCCAATAGAAAACATTGATCAGCCACAGTTGTGGCTGCAGTGACACTAATAAATGCAATGTCAGTGAGGAACTGAGTCATTCAGGCCAAGAAAGTTCCAACTTCAATTGTTAGTCTGTGCTGAAATATCTGATTTTAGCCAAACCAGGGTGCTGGTGTCGGTCCAATTAAAAGAAAGAACATGACCTTAGAATGTCCCAATGCGCTTTCCAGCCAATTAAGTACCTTCACAGCTCAGTAGGGGTACTGGGATATGGAGGCAAAAATCAGTCAGTGTTATCACTCTCTGGGCCCAAAGTTCCCCATGAGTTGCACCATTTTTTTGGTGCAACTTGATTATTCTGGTGTATCTTTTTAGATGCAAATATGGCCATTTAATTTGTGCCAGTGTAAGTGAGTCAGTTAGGTTTTTTTGTTGGGTCAGTTTTTACTTTCCAAAAGGGGGCATTCCCAGCCACTTACACCATTTATGCCAATTTGGCCAGAAAAAAGTTGTACTAAACTAACTTAGGGCAGCGTATGTGTCCACTTTTGTCCGCACAGAAAGACCTTACTTACAGTTAAGGAATCGGGGCAAGTAACTACATTTAAAGCACCTAAAGCACCAAACAAAGCATAAAAAGTAATAAGCAATTAATTAACAAATAAAATAGAAGGAACCCTGCACCTAAAGCACCAAGACCAAAGTAAAAAGTAATCAATAAATAAAAAATTAAGAAATAGAAGGAACCCTGCACCTAAAGCACCAAAATCAATCAGTAAATAACAAATAAAAAATAGAACGCCTACCTTAGGGAACGCAGTGGGCCGCCGATGAGGGAGCCCATTCAGCCAGGGCTAGGGACAGCGTGCTTCGGCCCCTCCCACACAGCCTGCAGCATGCGTTTGCCGAAACGGCCTGCCAGGAGCTACTGCACATACGCGCAGACTCTAGCACGCATGTGCAGAGGTCCCGGCACTGTTTTCAGCACCGGGACCTAGTTCCGCCCTCCCCTTTCTTCTGCGACACGCCAGCTCCACAGACGGCTAGAGAATCGGCCATGGTCGCACGGATTTTTTTGGCGCTGCTTCTGATGTAAAATGTCGGCGGGGGGTTCGGAGGTGCGCCGAAAAAACCGGAGGGCCAAATTTGGGCCCTTAATCACTATCCACTATAACCAGCTGGAAAGTGTGCGTGTATGCACAGATACATTGGTTTGGTTGTGATACCCTCCGCAGCTGAAAACCCTGCTGTCAGACCAGAAAGCATGAGCAAATACTTTCAAGAGAGCAGGATGGGACAAAAGTGGAGAAAAGTGAAAAATTGCACAGAAGATAAAAGTATTAAGGGGAAGAATTTCCTCGGGGTGTTCTCGGCACACACCAGGAGCATATAAGTATCAGCAATGGCTTAGTGGTGGCATTCTTGCTTCTGAGTCAGAAGTCATGGGCTAAAGTCCCACTCCAGAGACTTGAGTACGTAATCTAGGCTGATACTTCAGTTCAGTATTGAGGGAACGTGGCACTACCGGGAGTGCTGCCTTTTGGATGAGATGCTAAACAGAGACCCTGTCTGCCTCTCAGACATGGCACACTTTGAAGAGGAGTAGGGGAGTTATCCTGGTGTTCTGGCCAATATTTGTCCCTCAACCAACAATTCCAAAACAGATTACCTGGTCAATATCTCATTGCTATTTGTGGGACCTTCTTGTGCATAAATTAGCTGCCGGGTTTCCCTATATTACAACACTGACTACACTTCAAAAGTACTTCAAGGGCTATAAATCACTTTGAGATGTTGTGAGGTTGTGAAAGGTGCAATATAATAATGCATGTTCCGTCCTTTTACACATTAAACAGAATATTTACCCTTAAATTATTGACAATGAAAGCAATGCTGTACTGTTTATTTCCCCAAGCTCTGGCTGCAGCAGGCAACGACCAAGTACAAAACATATATTGTATTCCAACTCTGTGCTGATTACAATATGAGGCAGGAGCCAAACAGCTTCATCGGGTATAACATGTTTATTGTCTTTAAACAAAAGTGCATTGACTACAAAATAGCTGTTGCGTGGGGCGAGAGAAAATGAAAGATAAATGGTACAAAGCACTTCCTGTTTGTACCAGCGCCTCAAATAGAGTTGTATTTATAGACTCACAACCAAAGGATTTTTTAACCAAATTATGCTTGCATTTCTTTACTTCCCACTCCATTGGATGTTTGCTTCTCCTGTAGTTCATGGGTCTTCAGTAAAGTCTCAGTTGTATTCCTTGGGCTTGTTTGCAGTGGATTAGCTTGAAAATTTCTTCTTAAGCTTTGAGCACTGTAGTAAAATTGCTTTCCTTGCTTTCTGTGGACTAAATATCTCTATTGATAGAACTGTCATGGTTTTCCATTTAATACAATAGTCAACTCTCCTTTGAACAAAAGGATGTTTCAAATGAGGTTTTGGGTCTTTAATCAAAGGCAAAAGCTTTCAAAGGATCTTTTCTCTGGAATCTGTGAAGAACAGCCTTGTTGCGGTGTAACACTATGGTGCTTGTAAATTCATTTTACAGATTTTTTGGGTCAAGGTACAATTTGTTCTCGTTATCGTGACGGAGAAAAGGCCCCACAAATAATAAGTCCCCACAAACCACCATGTATACACCGCATTAACCCATACACGAACCACCCCAATTAATGTAGACTCTAGACTCCAATGCTCTCCTGGCCGGCCTCCGACCTTGCTACGTAAACTTGAGCTCATCCAAAACTCTGCTGCGTGTATCCTAACACGCATCAAGTCCCATTCACATATCACCCCTGTGCTCGCTCATCTACATTGCCTTCCGGTCTAGCTTCAATTTTAAAATTCTTATCATTATTTTCAAATTTTCCATGGTCTCACTCCTATCTCTGTACTTCCTCCAGCCCTACAACCCTCCGAGATCTCTGCGCTCCTCTGCCTCTTGCACATCGCCAATTTTTTTCGCTCCAGCAATGGCGGCCATGCCTTCAGCTGCCTCGGCTCTAAGCTCTGAAATCCCTCCCTGAACCTCTCTGCCTCGCTACCTCTCTCCTGCTTTAAGACGCTCCTTCAAATCTACCTCTTTGACCCTGTCCTAATGTCTCCTTATGTGGCTCTGTGGCAAATTTTGCTTGATAATCGCTCCTGTGAAGTGCCTTGGGATGTTTTACAATGTTAAAGGTGCTATATAAAAGCAAATTGTTGTGAGGAAAGCTGTAGCTGTGAAATAGCTGCAAGCAGAGTCAAAACTTGCAATAACAAAAGCATTGAAAAAATAGCTCTGCGAATCCACAAGCCATAATTAATGCTGCTTCAAAAGCTGGACAGCAAATTCCATCTCAACCTGCTTCACTACAGTACTTCCAAATCCATTTTCAAAACCTGTTTGTAACTCCAATGAAACCCTTTGTGCAAACTGCCACAATCTATGCACAGACTGCTCCAACCCATATACATTTTGCTTCCACCCATGCATGCTGTGCCTCACCAGAGTATGCTCTGCTCCCACCCATCTGTGCATTGCCTCTAGCACAGTAATCATCATCACTCTGAAGTTATGTTGCTCAGTATCCCTAGGCTTGAAAAGGTTAAAGTGCTGATTAATACTGAGATAGAACTGCTAGTGGCAGTTGGCCAAAGTTTGTACTTTTATTTCCCAGAATGACATTAAGATTCCTAGTGTTGTAGGATAATTAGCTTTTACTGACTGTCTGAGCTCCGTGCCATACTTGTCAGAGCCTGCTCTATATGTTCCAATTTTACATTTCTGTGGTTTGTGCAACACTAATTCTGCCAGATTAGCAGAGGTATATATAATGTTAGCGTGCTATTCTCCAACCAAGATGTGTTGATTTATCATCATGGGTAAATTAAGGCATCAGATGGCATACTAGTTGAAATTATGTAAATTTAACCTCATAGCAGCTGAAAATTAGTCATGCAATCATTGCAGGTTTGGTTTCTAACAATGGAAAATAGCTATTGCAGGGAAACAAAGTCAGAATCCATGTCTTACTGAGGCAGAATTTAAAATTGCTGTTAAAGGATTCATGAAAAAAATGAAGATATTGGTTTGCAAAAAGCTTGACAACCAATATGGCCCACTGAAAGGCCTGAGCAATGATTGTCCACAAAATACAGTTTTTGCAAATGTTCTCTCCTTACCTTAAATTGCTGACACCTACTGAATTACAGCATCAACTGCATGCCAGTACCTCATCCTAGTGGCCATTCTTCATGTCTATAGCAAGGTGAATTGTTACAGTGAAGCAGCTAAGAGCTAGCCCTCCTGTATAGCTCCGAGGCATGGACAATGTACAGAAGACACCTGAAGTCGCTGGAGATATATCACCAACAATGTCTCCGCAAGATCCTGCAAATCCCCTGGGAGGACAGGCGAACCAACATCAGTGTCCTCGTCCAGGGCAACATCCCCAGCATTGAAGCACTGACCACACTCGATCAGCTTCGCTGGGCAGGCCACATAGTTTGCATGCCAGACACGAGACTCCCTAAGCAAATGCTCTATGTGGAGCTCTTTCACGGCAAACGAGCCAAAGGTGGGCAGCGGAAACGCTACAAGGACACCCTCAAAGCCTCCCTGATAAAGTGCGACATCACCACTGACACCTGGGAGTTCCTGGCCCAAGAATGCCCTAGGTGGAGAAAGTGCATCCGGGAGGGCGCTGAGCTCTTCGAATCTCAACGCTGAGCGCGTGAAGAGGTCAAGCGCAGGCAGTGGAAGGAGCGTGCAGCAAACCAGTCCTACCCACCCCTTCCCTCGATGAATTTCTGTCCCACCTGTGATAAGTGTCTGTGGCTCTCGTATTGGACTTTTCAGCCACCAAAGAACTCACTTCAGGAATGGAAGCAAGTCTTCCTTGATTCCGAGGGACTGCCTATGATGATGATGATGATGATGATGAGGTCTATATCTAGCCCAGCTTGTTTTTAGGCTGGGCAATTACCTGTGGTACCCACAGGAGCCACTGTGAGAACTGTGAGCGAATCAGAAACTAGTGCTACTGTAAGTAAAGTATTCTTGCCTGGAAACACAGTCGAAAGACTATTCGATAATTTCACGGAGTGATTATTTGTGAATGGGGGCAGAGCCTAAACCATGTTTCCTCCCTGTTGAAGTCAGGAGATTGGAGTGGGGAGAGGACAGGGGATCGGGGGGATGGGTGAGGGGGGGAAGAGGTCAGGGGATCGGAGGGAGGGTGGGAAAAGAGGACAGGGGAAGAGGATGGGGGATCGGGGGGGCAGGGAAGGTCATGAACTTGGCGGGGGGGAGGAAAGAGATCAGGAACTTGGGGGCGAGAAGGTCAGGAAATCGGGGGGGGGGTTGGGGGGAGGGAGAAGGTCAGGAACTCGAGGGGGGTCAGGAACTCGGGGGGAGACGGTCAGGAACTCGGGGGCGAGAAGGTCAGGAAATCGGGGGGGGGGGGGGTTGGGGGAGGGAGAAGGTCAGGAACTCGAGGGGGGTCAGGAACTCGGGGGGAGGCGGTCAGGAACTCGGGGGCGAGAAGGTCAGGAAATCGGGGGGGGGGCGTTGGGGGGAGGGAGAAGGTCAGGAACTCGAGGGGGGGTCAGGAACTCGGGGGGGAGACGGTCAGGAACTCGGGGGCGAGAAGGTCAGGAAATCGGGGGGGGGGGGGGTTGGGGGAGGGAGAGGTCAGGAACTCATGAGGGGGGAGGAAGGTCAGGAACTCGAGGGGGGGGTCAGGAACTCGGGGGGAGACGGTCAGGAACCCGGGGGGAGAATGGCCAGAAGCTTGGGTTGGGGAGGGGAGTAATCCTGGGACTCGGAGAGGAGGGGCAAGGTCAGGAACTTAGGAGGAGTAGGTCAGCAACTCGGGGGGAGTATGTCAGGAACTCGGGGCGGGGGGGGGGAACGAGCATGGAGAGAACTGTGGGGAAGGGGAAGAACGTGATTCTGGTCTAAAACGGGAGCGGGATGAGAACATGAACCAGACAGGAAGACAGATAATTTTCTCCCCTCTTTTAGACGTGGATCACGTTCTTCCAACCTCACCACTACCCCCTTTACACCCACACCACGTTCTCCCTATTCCACACCCAGTCATCCCCCCCCTCCCCCCACCACGTTCTCCCTATTCCACACCCAGTCATCGCCCCCCCCACCACGTTCTCCCTATTCCACACCCAGACATTCCCCCGCACCACGTTCTCCCTATTCCACACCCAGTCATCGCCCCCCCCACCACGTTCTCCCTATTCCACACCCAGTCATCGCCCCCCCCACCACGTTCTCCCTATTCCACACCCAGTCATCCCCCCCCCGCCCCACCACGTTCTCCCTATTCCACACCCAGTCATCCCCCCCTCCCCCCACCACGTTCTCCCTATTCCACACCCAGTCATCCCCCCCACCCCACACCACC